>NW_028281415.1:0-300000 GCF_059751285.1 Brachycentrus maculatus | reverse complement strand
TTGGTGCATCCCGCTACCGCAGGCCGCGGGTCGCACCGTGCCGGAACTTGGCGCGCTTCCCGCGTCCCACTTCCCGCACTTCCGGCCGGCATGGAATCGACAAGGCGGAATGCTTTAGTCTCGGAAAACATTCACCTGTCATTCCTGACACATTGAAACACAAGAACAAACAAAAGACGACAGCGAAAAGCAGTTATGTAAGGGTGAAAAAGTTGGTCGACGACACATTTTCTTGGTAATCCCGTGTAAACTAAATTGAAAAGGTAAGTATATTACACATATTTAAATTTTTGAAATTTCAACATAGATGTCGAAGAATATGGGCATTTACAGGGCTTCTGACCTTCATATAAGGTTGGTGAAGTGATCACTTTACACACGTGTAACATTCACCAATTCTAACCATGATTGACAAACACACTATGTACTCAATTTTTGGAACTCGAAGATTAAGAAGAATATGGAAGTCAGGGCATTTACAGGGCTTACGACCGACATAAGCTTGGATAAGTGATCACGTTTACTTCTCGTTATTTGTTATTTATGAAGATAATGCCGCATTATAATGATGACCAGATTCAATTTGAATCTCGATGAATAAAAAAAGTGAATAAACCGGAAAGTATTACCACTTACCTTCCACAGTAATTAAAAAAACAACCACGTCATCTTACCTGAAACAAATAGAAAAAAAAATTAAGGACTGATAAAATAAATTCACATGAAATTTCACATATTACATACTTATAATAAACATTGTTCAAACAAGTTGCGGTAATACATACTTCACTTCCATCACAACGGACTAAACCACAAGCTTGATACCTACATATATTTTTTCTCCGAATCGTTTTTAACTGTAAAAAATGGCCGTTCTGAGTATGAAAACGTTATACAGTTGCATTCGGAAAAATGTGCGTAATCTGACCAAAGACACTAAATTAAACAATCGACGATTCCTTTTTTTTACAATTTTCATTCCTTTTTCTGAACTAAAATTCAACGCAGAAGTCACTAAAATATCACAAGTTGTTTTTTTTTTCGCTAATAGGAGCTCGAAAAACACAATAACCTTTTAAATCTCACAATACTAAAAGCATAACCTTCTTTAATGTCTCCTTTCGATGTCATTTGAAGCGAACAATCACATCAGGATCAAGACCATTTACAGACCTAATTATATTTGTAATTTTATAATGAAACGAAATTACCGTAAATGTAAGATATTTTTTTAAATATTTGTTAGTTGCCTTAGATTTTTTTTCCTATATGTACAAAGATTTATAGCATATATGGTTTATATCTCTTAAAAATGAAAGTGGATGTTTAATGTGTATAGTTCACAATAAATTAATAAACTTAATCCCTAAAAAAAAACACAACAAAATATAATGTAAGACTCTAAAAATTCTTAAAATTCAGGTATTTTTGTCATATAAAATCGTCACTTGTAATGCAATGCAAAACGTCACAATTTAATGGAATGCGAAACGAGCGCAGACAAATCTTGATTTGCAAGCAATTTAACGCAGCAACAACATTCGTTTGATAATGCCCTAACGCAGGCTTGACACACTCGTAAATGGAGAACATATTATGTTCACATTGCGGGGGCGCTTAGAGAAGATATTATGATATCTAATATAATATTATATCGAAGATATAATATCTGATGATAATATTATATCGAAGTTGCATTGGATTCCAGCCAAAAGCCAAGCCCATAGATTCGTTATTTTGCAGGAGAGGTAATTATTTTTTTAAAATTAGACAACATAATGGAATTGTTTTTATCAGATATAAGAATGTCAATACCATTAGTGAGTCAGGCGTCACAAGGAAGCAGGGTTGTCAATTTTGAACCCGCTGAACTAATCGGATAAATGTTATGTTATGTTGAAATTTTATGTTGAGTTTTTGATAACAATTTTATTATTTAATTTGTTTTTTTGCTACCTGAGAAACGGTACTTCTCAAAATCTTGTATTTTTTAAAATATTTATTTTAAAACTTCTTGAGGTTGTATTTAACGAAAATGGCGCTATATAAATTATCCAAACTTAGTATTTCCTATTATTATTACATACATAAGCGTCACATAATATTCCCGATGAGTAATATCCACTAATCATTATAGGATTTAGGTTAACAAGACGGAAAAACAAGTAAGAAAGAAAAAAAGAAAAAAAAACTAATACAGGGCAAAATGTTACTTATATTTAAAAAAAAAATAAACGAGTATAGTAAATAGGCAATAAAGATTATATGCATATTGAAAGGAAACAAATGAGAAAATACAACTAATCACCAACACAAATATCTTTCCATTAAGTATTTTTTCAGTTTTTTTTTAGATCCCTGACTGGGTTTTTTTTGTAAATTAGACATATGCAAAATTTTGTTCTTAGTGATAAATTTTCAAGCCAACGATTTTAAGTTTGTTCAAAAAAGTTGAATTGTTGAACCCCAAGCATCGACAAAAAATCATATTTATCAATTGTATTCATCATAAACCGTACGTACCTACCTACGTATCAATGTGGACGATAGAATACAGAAAAATGTAATATGTAGTATTGATTTCGACTTGTTTTACTAAACTGTATTGTAACGGATCAAAAGAACGGAAGATCTGCTGATGACAGTCAACAGTCCGCCTTCTCCTGAGGAGTTTTACGTGGTTTCCTCCCAGCAATGAGCAAATGCTGAGAAGTTCCTATTTGACCCACACTAGATTATCCCTCCTGTTCCCAACACAGATTCAAATAAAACATATTTAATTAGCTAGAAGAAACAAAAATCCACTAAATGATCTGTAAACCTTGTACATAATAAGCAAGGTAAATAATAAATGCAATTCCCATCTAAAAAAAAAACGGATCAAAAGCAAAAATTGTAGATTCTTAAAAATAATAAATAATTCAACATCGTTATATTTCACGAACGCTCCATATTCAAGTGCGGCCGTATCGGGCATATACTCGTATATGTACAATGTAGAGTTTGAGGAATTTACATTCACAATTCAGACACACATAAAATAGGAAGTGGTCACAAGTTTCGCTGAATGGGAATGTACGTACAGCCAACAGCGCACCGAGAAACCGAGCACAAGGTCGACTCGCCTGCTCGACCACTGACTTTACTACTGGCTACTGAACAACCAAGTAACTATAACTAACTGGCTAGATAAGGTAACTTACACTTGTGGAAGTCCTCACCAAAAAGTTATATTTCCAATATTGCACAAAAAATCCTTTAAATCCAAAATTGTTTACTGTATGTATCGAAATCTTATTAACTAACTAACTAACCATCACGCCGCTTCCCCGCAGGGGTAGGCAGAGAAATAGAACGCCACACCACTCTGTCTTTGCAAACATTCTTCGCCGCTTCCACGTTCATGCATCTCCTCATACATACCCGCCGATTGTTTCGACTCCTAACCTGACCGCTTTCAAGTATTTGGCATACCTGATCGTGCCAATCAGGCAATCTTAATTAAAGTTGCGACAAAACGAGACGAATCCTGTGTTAAACCAATATGAAATCATTAAATCGCACCAAAACATAACAATTTTACAAGCTATAATTCCTAATTACTTAAAATCATTTAAGTATAAGGGAAATGTAACGTTTTGGTGAGGACCTCCACAGTTATAATACTGTGGCTTCTTCTTCTGACTCTTATCCGCATCCAATGGTGCATAGGGCACTTCATCGTTTAGAAGCAGCGTTATCTTGATCGTTAAATACACGAAGGAAAGGTGATCAGCCTTGCGCTTCAGGTACCAGTCCAGAGTGATATAAATAAATATTAGACTGAAAAATCACTAATACTTATTTTGGCATTCTTGAGAATCGAACCCGGGACCTCCAGTACGGTAGCCTGACCATTACACTACGGAGGCGGACTACTGTGGCGGAATAATACTGCGTACTAAATTTTACAAATCACATTTTAATATGATGAATTACAAGAACGCGGTTACAAAACATAACGAAGGCGGTAGCGTTTTATGCCAATTTTAGCAGTATTTGTGAAAGACATGCGAGATTTGGCGGTATTTTTTTCGACCATATGACATAAATGACAATAACAAGTAACAGGATCGCAAGCGGAAAAGGAGTAATTTCTGAGTTAAAGAGTGACATCATGGATATGGTCACTAAATTACTTCATACCTAATAAAGTAAATTCATAAAGTAAACTAACTGTGTAAGAAATATTTTGTGAATTTTTACGTAATTGAAAGAAGGCGATGTGTGACTTTATTTCATATCAATCGGGTAAACTGTTTGGATATCATGCAAAACTGCTGGAAATCCCGGGTTCGATTCCAAAAAGATCAAAGAACTATGAAGAATACATAGATATTTATATGGACTAGTGTACCAGAAGCTCAGGACTGCTTTGAGGTTTTGTTAGTAACGATCAAGCAAAATACTGCATTCATATGATGTAGTGCCCTATGCACCATTGATAAGGGTAGAAGATGAAAAACTTATCCAGGCCATAAAAATACTGATTTCTTATTACATACTACAATAAAAAAAATTAATGTTCTTATTTTGACTAGTTTATAAGACAAAATGTACAAGGCGATTGCACGACAAATGTGCAAACATGATAATTAATTAACGTTGGTTAAATTACATACTACATATTTAGGCAACGAAAAAAATATAAAATTAATTAAGAAATTGCCGCAATAAAAGCGAGATATTTTTAAAACACAAGTTGTTGATTTTTAATAATGATGTGTTAATTATGAATAATAATCATAATGTTGTTCATAATGCAAGGTTATGTTGATAGATATTATGTTTAGAAACCTGTGAGGGGAATAATGATTGTCTAATATCCTACAGATATTTACCGAATCGCCTATGTATAATATTTTTCTATAAATAAATATATATATATATATATATATATATATATATATATATATATATATATATATATATACATATATATATATATATGTAATAAAATAACTAGGTACCTACCTATACATTTTATTAAGTACTTACAAAAAGTACCTACATAAAACAGTTCTACCACCAGATGCCGCATGCGTCGCACAGAATTAAACAAAAGACTTCCGATAATATTGTTAACTGTCAGAATCAGATAGATAGATAGATAGATAGATATAAAATTATTATAAAGATAAATTAAGAATAAACTTTAATTAAAAAGCAACACATAGTTTATTTTATTATTATACACCCACTTTACATATTATTTACACTTAATTTTCAAAAGGAAAATATTACCACGTTATAAAACGACAATTTTGTTAATTGGAAATGGATTATGAAACATTAGATGTATTAAAACAATTACTACAATATGTTCGGAGTGAGAGAGAAAAATTAGAAGATGATCAAAGAAAACGATTAGAAGATAATCAAAGAAGACGTGGAAATTTAAGAACTAGTGATAAAATTAAAAATAAAAATCATGTGAAAAAAATTTCTACAAAATATAAAATAAAATATACTCCAGAAAAGAAGAATTTCGAAGCAGATTGTGTGAGCAGGAATCCAGTATTAGAATCGAAGGAAAATGCAAATGAACAATTAAAAGTTGTAAATTTGGTTAAATTAGAAGATATTTTAAAAGATCAGAATAAAAATGAAGACATACAAATAACACAGAAACAGTGCTTGAAAAATGAAAATAAAAATAAAGTAGAAAAAACTTCTACGAAAGATAAAATAAAATATACTCCAGGAAAGAAGAATTTAGAAGTGGATTGTCTAAGCAGGAATCCAGTATTAAAATCGAATGAAAATGCAGATGAACAATTAAAAGTTGTAAATTTGGTTAAATTAGAAGATAATTTAAAAGATCAGAATAAAAATAGCGACATACAAATAACACAGAAACAGTGCTTGAAAAATGAAAATAAAAATAAAGTAGAAAAAACTTCTACGAAAGATAAAATAAAATATTCTCCAGGAAAGAAGAATTTAGAAGTAGATTGGCTAAGCAGGAATCCAGTTTTAAACTCGAATGAAAATGCAGATGAACAATTAAAAGTTGTAAATTTGGTTAAATTAGAAGATACTTTAAGAGATCTGAATAAAAAGGAAGGAATTCAAAAGAAAAAAACAAATGGATTGAAAAAAACTGTGTCTACTTTAAAAGGGTCAAGAAGAAGAAAAAAATACAAAAAAAAGAAAGAAAAAAAGAACGGAAAAAAGAAAAAAAAAAAGAAAGAAAGAAAAAAAAAACAAGAAAGAAAAAAAAGAAAGAAAAAAAAGAAGGAAAAAAGAAAGAAAGAAAAAAAAAATTATCATATCACTAAACTTATACCAGTCCCTTCACTACAAGAAGATGATCCGGAGGACGAGTGAAAATTTTACTATGAATTTTCATCCCCAAGGGGGGAGATGTAATAAAATAACTAGGTACCTACCTATACATTTTATTAAGTACTTACAAAAAGTACCTACATAAAACAGTTCTACCACCAGATGCCGCATGCGTCGCACAGAATTAAACAAAAGACTTCCGATAATATTGTTAACTGTCAGAATCAGATAGATAGATAGATAGATAGATATAAAATTATTATAAAGATAAATTAAGAATAAACTTTAATTAAAAAGCAACACATTGTTTATTTTATTATTATACACCCACTTTACATATTATTTACACTTAATTTTCAAAAGGAAAATATTACCACGTTATATATATATATATATATATATATATATATATATATATATATATATATATATATATATATATATATATATATATATATATATATATATATATATATATATATATATATATATATATATATATATATATATATATATATATATATATATATATATATATATATATATATATATATATATATATATATATATATATATATATATATATATATATATATATATATATATATATATATAATATTGGTATTGTAAAATACGTATATTTAAAGCAGTGGCGTGCACAGAGAATTGATGAGGGTAGGCAGTAGAGGTAGGTAGTAAGGTAAGCTAGGTACTACTTAGTAAGGTAGGGTAGGTACTTTTTGCGTTTTTATGTCACGCTGGTAAGATAGAATAGGCACTGCTTTTCTGCCTATATGGAAGGCACGCCCCTGATGTATAGTTTATATGTATAGTATTGTATGTGTGTATGTATTATATATGTACTACAATTTGTAATATGTATAGTAGAAAGAAAGGTACAACAAATTTATGAGGCGAATGTAGTTGAAAAAAAAGGAACAGGAAGACCAAAAAAAAATTGCCAAGATCAGTTTTGTCAGATACTTGAGAGCGGTCAGGTTAGGAGTCGAAATAATCGGCGGGTATGTATGAAGAGATGCATGGACGTGGAAGGGGCGAAGAATGTTGCAAAGACAGATTGGTGCGGCGTTTTATTTTCTCTGCCTACCCCTGCGGGGAAGCGGCGTGATGGTTAGTTACTTAGTTTATTAATATTTGTATTATATTACATATATTGCAAATATGGAGGAAACTAGAATACAATCAAATAGCTATTTTCTATTACAATTGAAACGCGCATTGATCATAAAACACGCAACATGAAACAGAAAAAAATAATTAAAAATTACGATGCTAAAGGCCTTTCATAACGACGAGTGGAGTAGATGTGTCAAAACGATATAACACAATCGTAGGTGGGATTATTAAAAAATTAAGGTCATTGCCCAATTTGGATAAAAATGTAGGTCGCCTCGTATGGATATCAGTAGGGTGCAACGACTGTCGGCAAGAGAAAATACAAAATATATTTGTATTATGCTTCGTGATTGTTTTTCGATTTACAATTTAGGGTAATTAAAAAAAAAAAGTGATTTCAATAAAGGCGTAGTCTTAAATCTGGTACAAGATGTGGGTTTTTTCCTTAATACATATATAAATTTCGACTTCTGACCTAACCATGCCCAAGTGTTTGAAATTGTACTTGATCATGCCAAATTTTCCTCAGTCTTCCGTGGTCCTATTTCCAACTACATTCGCCTTATCGATTTGTCCAAACCATCGCAATACACCTCTTATCTCATCTTAGCCTTGCATTCCTTATTTATTATATTATCCCTTATTTCACGATTCGAACATACGTCATTTTGCCGCACATAGGAGACACACGTAGATCTGTTTTATCTTAATGATCTTATTTTGTATCTGTTTGTGGACAAAGCTTTGAATATAAAAGATTCGCAGGTTCCAAAAAAAAATACTATCTTTTTGTAATGCATATTACAAGCTTCAGGTGTATTGAAGTTAAATAATAGTGATTCATAAATTTTACTTGGTAAATATCACTATTTATTACAATCTATTTTGACACATGTTTCGAGGCGTTCCGTATCATTTACGGTGTTTGAAAATACTACGGAATGCATCGAAATACGTGTCATAATAGATTTTAATAAATTGTGCTATTTATTCTCTATAGCTACATATTTTGCATGATACACAATAAAATATCTGTTTGTATCCGCGCAAACACAAAGATGGAGGAAGATACGCGTTATATATTACAGAATCCGGTAAGTTTAGCCGAAATAATTAAAATCCGGTAGAAAGATATGACGTCCAAGTAATTATTATCATCAATGACAAGAAGAACAAATTAATTACTGCTGTTGATTAATAATACGTTCAACGAAATAACCTTTGGAGGTAAAATACGCACGGAGATAATTGGATTCTTCAAGTGAAAGGTTCTGTGGCCTTAATATGGAAGCCAAAAATACTGACGGTCTTTTAACTCAATGAAAAAAATTATAATAATAAAAATAAGAGATTAATTAATTTAAAAAAAACATCGCCTCATTTTACCACAGGGATGAGGATAGAGCACAGGAAACCATAATACTCACCCATCACATGAAGAGAATTTTTAATACTTTGAATAAACCGGCAAATCGGTTTTCTAATAATAGGACAGTAAAACCTCGATATAACGGACCTCTATTTGTTCGGAATAATTGAAATAACAATGTCAAAATAATGAATTGCTATGAAATGAGCTAGTTAATTTTCATTTTCATGAAATTTGGCACGATATCATCAAAACTCTTATCATGCATAAAGAAATGAGTACAGTAAAACCTCGATATAACGGACTTCTAACGATCTTCGGGTAAAACGGACAAAAAAACCGTAAAATGTAAAAAAAAAAAATATCTTGTTAATATTATATGTACATGCTTAAATTCAAGATTCGCCGTAAGTAAACAATTTTTAACGGCACTAGAATTTGGGACATATTGCCGTCTGTCATGCTTGTAAACTGCACCTAGGCAGAGTGATAGTAGGTATATTAGGAGATTCGCTGATAATATACTAAAGCGTAAGTTTCAACTCAGCACACTGGCGTTTGCCACACTGACTAGGGATTTACGCTTTTGTTTGTTTTGTATTATTTATTTATATCAAAATAGTGTTCATATAGTCAATAAAAACAATTTCGATTTATTTTAAACCTATTTTAATAAATCGGACTTTCAGCTTTAACGGACCCCCCCCTCCCCTCCTCCAAATTAGTTAGTAATATCAAAGTTTTACTATACTCCTTTCATTGTTGTAAGCCGAAAGACGAGTCTTTTATACATATGTAAAATATTTTACAAACCTGTTTAATCACTTTTTTCCCCATCAAATACATATTTTATATATACATATATATCGCTCACTCCTTTCAACAACGTCATATATAAAAAAACCTGATTTTTCAGGAGATCATTTTTAATGTTTTAAAATATAATGAAACGTATTATATAATAAATATCAAGCCTCTATTGAACTTTTTACTGTGCAACAGATCTTTTTAGGTAAAACATGAATGTTTTTTCTCCATTTGAAAAATATTTAGTATTTTAAAAAAAATGAAACAATAACATTTCTTCAAAATGCAAAAACAACACTTTAACAACACCCTGTAGCGGGTAAATATTAAGTTTAAAATATGTCGCTTTTGCTGGGATATGGTACATTTTCTAGGCATACCGAAAACATGCACAACTGAAAATTGACGATTTTTTATATATGACGTTGTTGAAAGGAGTGAGCGATATGTACAAAGGTACCTACTTCTGTTTAGTCAACGAACATTCGAATTCACTATCGAGTTACGAAATTCTAAAATAGATCACTCAATTCTACAAGCTAAGTTTGTGACTATTTTTTTTTCTACTCGACAATACAAACAATGGAATGAGATGAAAGAAGACCGGATGGAGGAACAAACCACAATAAACTTTACTTCTGTGTTGAGCAGAATCCATAAAGGGCCGTATGCTCGTGATAATAAGGCTGAAAATTGAATGAAAAACATACGTTCAAAGGGCCTTGGAAACACATTTTATGTACAAGGAGGGCTTATTACAAACGGTTACAAAAATATTTAAATGAATCTACTCACAAAACACACAATAATACTTAAATGAAACAACTTACAAAACACCCAATAATACTAAAATGAAACAACTAAAAAAATACCCAATAATACTAAACTGCGTGATAACACCCATACAATTACAAGATCAACTACGCGTAAGCTAATCAAACGCATACTACATCAGGTCTAAGGAACTGAGCTCAATGACCTCCTTCCATTAAGCATAGTCATTTCATACCGAAACTATGTGTTCCTAAAGAAACTATTTCTTCTTTTCTCTTTCGAAGCTTTATCTATCTATCTTAACCTTATCCGTAACCCGATGGTGCATAGGGCACTGCATCATATAAAAGCAGTCTTATCTTGGTCGTTAACACACTTCCCTAGGAAATAAGATTAGCTCTCCGCTTCAGGTGCTGCCACCTGGACTGGTCCAGGGTAATATTGAATAAATATTAGAGTGAAAAAAATCACTAACATTTATCTGACCCCCACTCCCTGGGAATTGAACCCGGGACCCCCAGTGCGGTAGCCGAACGTGCTGGCCATTACACCACGGAGGCGGACAAAATATAATATTATAAAGAATGTTATTCGAGTAGCAGTAGGTAGGGTAATAGCAAAGGGGTACATCTGTCAATTTTTCATTTTCTAAGTTTGTTCCACAAAATGTCTAAAATAGTGTATTCCATAATCTGGCAAAAGGATATACCTGTAATCCAATACTTATTTAGTTTTATTAAGATAATATCTGATGTACATATTATGTTATATAATAATACATAAAACAAATGAGTTATTTAATTTCACAAGTTAGTTTTTGCTCTCCTGTAAAATTTGATCTGAGACAGATATACCCTGTTGCCTTTACACTACCGATATGTTTTGATATCCGTATCTCGTATTAACAAAGATCAACTGTTAATTGATATTGACATTAATAATGTAAATCAATTATATGTAATAGTATATAGTACATAATGCCAATATCAGCGTAATTCACCGTGTTCTCTGGGGGTATCAATTCACAAAAACGTGAATCAAGTGCCATTATCGGAAAACGTTCAAAAATAACTACAAGGATGTTATTGCAACGTAAAACGTAAAGTGTCGATTGTAAAGATAAGGCACGTAACGGGGGTTTTATCATGTACCATCGTGTAAACATGAAACACTCGTATCTGGTCGATGCTGAATCTCACATCACGAATTGTATATTTTATTTATTTATTTAATATAGTTACATTTTTTATACAATTTAATATAATTTCTATATATTTTTACTTAATACAATGTTTAAAATTTAGTTGCTCTGAGCCTCTGCAAAAGAGACTGAGCTCTTGTGCTTGGAGAGGAACTTTTTTGTGACACGTTATTGTATACATTTAAAAAATATATTTCTAGGGAACACATATTTTTATGCAGTGCGAGGGTTCAATTATTTGAAATACATGATCATGAAAAGTTTTTTTCGTCTTTCTCTCAGCTTCTATTTCATACTACATTACTAAACGAACTCACTCATTCCACATGTCCAAACCATTTCAACACACCTTTACATCTGGTAAGATACATCCGGTCACTTAAGATTAAAAAAATAAAAAAATAAAATATATATATATATATATATATATATATATATATATATATATATATATATATATATATATATATATATATATATATATATATATATATATGTATATGTATATATATATATATATATATATATATATATATATATATATATATATATATATATATATATATATATATATATATATATATATATATATATATATATATATATATATATATATATATATAATGCAAAATATCTTGGATGGATGGACAAATACACTTTCTTCCGTGTATTTTTGTTTTATATTTTAAGAGAAGCAGACACTAAAAAAAAGGTTGCAGAAAGTGTCCTATAATTTATGGACACATTACATGTATGTATGTATTTTCTCCCACACATACTCGTGCATGTTTAATGGTATTTTAGGTTGCGATAAAAGTAATGAGAAATGAAATTAAGTACCTACATAAAATAAATGACTAAACGTTTATCAAAACTCAAGTACATATTTAGATTGTGAGTGCAGTTTAGGCAAAATACATATTTAAACGGCACGTCATTAGGAACCGAATCGGTGTCTTATTTTTTTTAATCCGAAAAGGATTTTACAAAAATATTTTCGAAAGGTAAGGTAATTATAATGCATAAATCACTGTTCCAGCAAGGAAAAAGCCTTGGAAATATTGAATCACTTGGTTTTATACCTCAAAGGCAAATTGAAATACAAATCAGTACCTGAGTCACTCAAGACTTGAATGTAGGCTGCGATATGTCATAAGTAAGCAAATAAAATAGCAAGTTGTATTTTTTTTCCAAAGTTCCAAAAACCTCTTATAACGAGCATAATTGGTTCCAGAATCTTACTCGTAAAGCGAAACATTTTTTGTTTTGACTGGCACGAAAGTCCCGGCTCACAAGTGAATGTCGTGAAAAGGGGATTTGCACTTCCTCTGTAACTCGTTATGGGAAACATCGCTCGTAAAAAGAACAACTTTTTTTACTTTTTTTGCTCGTTATGTAAATTACTCGTTATGGGAGGTTCCACTGCATTTCCAAAAAATCAATGCAGAAATAAGGTTTGATTCCGATTCATTTATGTCTCCTTTTGTCCATATGCTACACCACATTTCCCATCGAGTACTGCACTGGGTTAAAACGATACGATATCTAATAATGGTAGTTACTTATTGATTAGGACTATCTTTTTAGATAATTTTCTGCAATACAGGTGCATCGTTACCTATCTTTATTGCAAAATATCTAGTTATTTTATTTATTGTTTCGGCATTCACTTTGTGGTAACATCATAATTAAATTGAAAATAAAGACACTTCGTTCACTCCTTTCAACAACGTCATAAATCAAAAAACCCGGTTTTTCAGGAGAACGTTTTTAAAGTTTAAAAATATAACACAATGTATTAAAAATAAATATCAAGCCATTACTGAACTTTTTACTGTGCAACAGATCTTTTTAAGTAAAACCTGAAGGTTTTTTCTCCATTTGAAAAATATTTAGTATATTTTAAAAAATAATTAAACAATACCTTTTCTTCAAAATGCAAAAACAACACTTTCTGCCCTGTAGCGGGTAAATATTAAGTTGAAAATATGCCTCTTTTGCTGGGATATAGTACATTTTCTGGGCATTCCGAAAACATGCACAACTGAAAATTGACTATTTTTGATTTATGACGTTCTTAAAAGGTGTGAGCGACATGATTAAATTATAAATAAAGACACTTGTTTATTACCACGTGAGTATTCCATTTATTTTCTTAACGACTTTTTTCGGAAGCTATATAATTTTATACTTAAACGCGTAGATGGAAACGTCTGTAGTTTCCGAAAATATTCGTAAAAAAATATAATACTCAATTGGTAATAAGTGTCTTTATTAACAATTTACATATCTAGCGTCAATTCAAACGGGCATCTCACATCTAAAATTCCTAAAAGCTTATGTCATGTCTACTTTGGGCCCGTAAATTATAAATACTCGGAATTGAATTTCGTTTTGTTAAAAACGCGTAAAGTGTTTCGTTATTTCAAAAGATCCGGCCCCTTCTTTAGTAAACTAAGTGCAAGAGATGAAAGATGCTTTATTTATTATCCAGTTGTTCGTCCCAATTCAGTTCGACCTCTTACAAGTCAGCCCTTTATGGGGGCTCCCAGGCGTAGAGACACGACACACCTGCTAGCCTTACAACTATGATTCGGCAACTACTGCACGATATTATGAAACAACTCTTTAAATCTCATGGTGATCACTTAAATTGGTTTTGAAATAAGCACTTCATAAAGTATAAGAATGTCATTTGCAAGGTAAATAAAAATAATAAAAAATAATTAAATAGACAGCAGCTACCCCCTCTTCATCCTTCAACGTCCCAAAAACACAACTCTAAAATTCTGCGAAAATGATACGATATGCATCTACCCACGTGTCGCAGTAGATTTTAAGAAATATTGATATTTATTAAGTAAAACTTAAATTAAAAACGGATAGATTTTACCACAAAGTGACTGCATCACTTAATGAAAATAATAATAATTTTAGATAATTTTAATGATGGCCCTTTTCGTAAAATACTACTTCAAGAGCGTAAAACACTAGCTCTTCTTCTTTTTATTCTCACCCATGCGGATAACCGCATCCAACGATGCATAGGGCACTGGATCGTATTGATGCAGTGGTATCTTAAAGTGAATGCAAGTTGATCACTCCTGCGTTTCAGGTACCAACCAGACTAGGGGTTAAAATAAATTTTAGAGTGAAAAATCACTAATATTTATTTTCAGCATCCCCTGGGAATCGAACACGGGGCCTGCAGCATGGTAGCTTAACGCACTAACCATTACATTGCGGAGGCGGCTGTAATACCAAACAATAACACGAAACTTGCAGAAAACTGGATGAATATAATCAAAGTTTTCATATTTTAATATCGAATAAGATCGATATTTTTTGACTTGGGATGAAAAAAAAAATAATTATCGAGATAATGCAAGCTTGTACGAAAACTGTATCGATCGATTGCACATTATCATGAGAGCATCGTTCTGTAAACACGTGCACACATGTGATTCGTGTACGGTAGGTACCTTGTGCATATTTACATTCGCAATATGTGGGTGAACAGCAAGTAGTATAATTATTCTTAGCTAGCGAGTCTAGGTCCGCGTAACGTTCTGCAATGGCAACCGGTGGTAGCCTCGCAGATGGTGGCCGGAAACAGGAATAGATTGCGCAATATGTATTTGCTCAATACCGAATACCGACCAGATGTCGATGCACCAAACGTATTAATTGATTGAATTCCAAAAGTACTGTAAGGGCGTTCATTTGCGGCGCGCGGAAAGAATTTTGGTAATGATACAGTAAAACCTCGATATAACGTACTAATTCGGGAGAGAGGGGTCAAACAATCGTTTTTTTTTAAATATGAGCACTGTATTTAGATATAACGCCCATTCCTTTCAAGAACGTCATAAATCAAAAAACGTCAATTTTCTGTTGTGCTTGTATTTATGTTTTCGGAATGCCCAGAAAATATACTATATCCCAACAAAAGAGGCATATTTTTAACTTATATTTACCCGCTACAGGGCAGAAAGTGTTGTTTTTGCATTTTGAAGAAAAGGTATTGTATAATTAGTTTTTTAACCTTTTCATAGCCGCAAATAAATTACGCGGCAGTGCTCAACAGGCCAAGTATTTTTTTGAAAAAAAAAAGTTGTCTAAAGATTTTTTTTTGTTGTTTTTATTGAATTATAATTTACTTACCAAATATTATATCCCGCATCGATTGTTAGAGTTTTATTCTTGAAGTTAAACCAGTTTCAAATTTTCAGGGTTGTCACACTAAGTCGCACACGCAAGTTTTTATTAAATTTAATATTAACACACAACTATTATTTATCAATGGAATATTTTAAAATAATAAGAAAAACACAAAAAAATTGAGCAAAATAAAAACCCCTGGCGTTCAAAACAATCGATTAAAATAATCAATATTTCAAGTGGTTTGAGTGGTAGCCCTAATGACATCTGTCAACTGTCAGCTGAAAGTGATACCGATAAATCACTTAAAAGTATTTAAAAACTTTATAAAATATTTTGTGACAACTTCAACTGATGGCAATGTATGTTCCGTTTTTGACAGATTGTCAATATGAGTTAAAACTGCGGAGTAATACGTCATCAAAAGTACTGACGAGATATCTCGTCTCTGGCCATACGGGCACTCCGCCATTTGCCGAGATATCTCGTCTCTGGCAACCATCGGGTTAAATAAATGAAATATTTTTCAAATGGAGAAAAAACCATCAGGTTTTACCTAAAAAGATCTGTTGCATAGTAAAAGGTTCAGTAAGTGGCTTGATATTTATTTTTAATACATTGTATGATATTTTTAAACTTTAAAAACGTTCTACTGAAATATCAAGTTTTTTCATTTATGACGTTCTTGAAAGGAGTGAGCGATAAGTAAAGAATACAAGAAACAAATTAAATTCTATTTATTGTCATCGGACGCTCGTCGTGAAGTGACTTTGCTGTTTGATATCGACGCGTTTGCTTGCGGTATTCCTGCTTTGAAAAAGGAACCTTTGATTTTTGAGGAAGTTTTGATTGCACTTTTGAAGTTACCAAATCCCAGATCATTAGCCTCGGCATGCTTAGACTTCCATCTTCTTTCGTATAAAAACGATAGATGTGTTTCATCTCAAGTTAAGATACATAAATATTGATATATCATCTGTAGGGTGAATGATCCAGTGTCTGATAGAATGAACGATAATAAATTAGCAATATTTATTTATGAAAAAGCGTTTTTTTTTTCAAAAAAAATATATGTCAGGTTGTGATCTAGCTCTCCCTCGCGTTTCTTCACACCCATTGCGCATGGAGCATTGCATCGATGCGTTTCTATAAACATGGGAGGATATTCTTACGGTAATTTACAAACACTGCATTATCAATACAGAGCAGAGGTTATGAAGGAGCATTGACATTTGGTACGCAGTCGCGTCAGCCTCTGTTAGCTACAAGATGACTTATTTCGCGTATTTCATGATCCAGCGAAGCGACTCGAGTAACACCAGAGGCTCGACTCGAGCCTACTTTCGTACAATCCTCTCTTTTGTCTCTATTATAGGTTACTGTTTTCCCAAAATTACTTAACGCTTATCATGTATGTATTTTTATTTTTCAGTTGTATTTAAATTATACACGTTATTTTTTTTCGACGAAGTGATTAATTTGTCAACGATCACTTTAATTTTCATTATAAATAGCATATACAATATATCCATTGCATTCTTGAGCCATAGTCTCATAGCAGTTCTGAGGAAAAGCATAATATTGCAGTTTGAACCTGTGACCTTTTAGTCCGAAGGCAAGCGAGCTACCCACGGTGGAGTCATGTGTTACCAAAGAGACGAGACGCTGTTAAAAATGAATATGGTATGTGGTAAATATTTAAAAAAAAAACATACATGCACAACCGTACTTTTTTGACAGGCCACATATTTTTTATGCTCGATTTTTTTTTATGCTCGAATTTGAATCAGCTCAAATATGCTGTGCTCTTTATTATAATGAAATATGTGTATAAATTACCTCGTAATAAACATTAATTCATTACATAAAAATACAATGGGTATATTTGTAATTTGATTGACAAGATTTATGGATATGTCCCTACATATATAGACATGTGACCTTTTATAAATACTAGTAAATACATTATTCTAGTCCGCCTCCATAGTGTTATGGTCAGCACGCTAGGCTACCGTACTGGAGGTCCCAGGTTCGATTCCCAGGAGAGGTCAAATAAATAGAAGTGATTTTTTCACTCTGATATTTATTCAATATTACCCTAAACTGGTAACTGAAGCGAAGGGCTGATCACTTTTCCTTCATGTGTTATCGATCAAGATAACAATGCGTTTATACGATGCAGTACCCTATGCACCATCAAATGCGAATGAGGGTTTGAAAAATACATTATTAATATGATCAGTTTTTATAATTACAACAGATATTTCTTTTATATTTTAGACGCGAATAAAACAGGCGGTTCTGCTAATTTTCGAATTCAAGACCCGAAATGGCCACATTAAAAAATAATGTAAGAAAATATATTTATAGTCAAGACTGTCATCATTTAATATGTTTATTTTTATTAAGCTTTTCGCTAGACTGATCTATTCTATGTAGTATTATAAAATACGCGGGTAACCTCCATTCGTTCCCACTGGTATTAAATTTTTATGGTTAGATACTAGATCATATAAAAAGAAAGATGGATTATCCATATAATATCGATAATACTACTACTGATGTACGCTCGTACATTTTGATATAATTTTATTACCAATAAAAACCGTCATAAAAATTACCAAATGGATTTACGAAAACGCTCGGTACGTAGATTTACATAAAAAGGTAACGAAAATTCGTAAGAATATTTTAAGCATTTGGTAATGGCTAAAATTCGAATATTAAGGCTGAGATTTCGAACGTTCAAATTAGAATGCGATTGTCCGCGTTAGGGGCTAGACGCCTTTCCGCGATTTTTTTTGTTTAATACATTGGAATTTCAGTTCTTTTAGAATACATATATTGAAAAAACATTTTTATACATATTTTTTTAACTCCTTCCTTTCAATAACTCTTTTATTTTTAAAACCATATGTGTATTTCGATAAAAAACTTATTTTTTAAAACAATAATGGTGTTTCAAACAAAAAATGACATTTGAAGCACTAACCTTGTTTTAAAATCACAATTAAAATTAATACTTAATCAGTCTTGATAAAAAAGCGGTTAGCTTCGAAACCGGTAGACATTATAATTAAGTATATCACTATATAAAATATTTACAGTGATTTAAAAACAAAGTTACATTTTAATTATAAAAAAAAAATACGTCCAATGTTACCTGGATTTCAGGAAAATTAAACTGCGATTTATCATATTATTACAGTGGGCCTGTTATGAAAACCGACTCTAGTGTGAGCAATTTGTCTTTTAAAGGCATTAAATTTTCCAGAAACGATTTTATCAACTCTCCCACAATTCTACATTGAAGTGCGATGCCATAGATTCAAGAAGTGGACGTAATATTTATAAGTAAGTATGTATTAACTTATCTTTATAACCTGTGAATCGGATTAACACCTGGTGACTAGAGCCGTGAATCACACAGCCGTTACATCTAAACGCAGCGCACAGACGTAAAACACCGTCAGAATGTCAAACACACTCCATTACATACTGGTAACTGCCCACGCACTAATAGACCGACACACTACGTTATCGAGGTACACGTATGGTTAGCTTCACCAAAGAAAATATACGAAGGGGTAACTGTGTCGCATATCAAGCCATTCAGCCATTTGAAGAAATGAAGTATTAGTAAAAACGTGTCCAAAATGGGAAAACCGTTTGAATGGCAGCCGGTTCAAAAGTCTTACAAAAGAAAAATTGCCGGTAAACGTATAACTCCTAAATAATTTTTAATTTAAGTTTTGTGCTGACATTTCATGGTGGAACTGCATTTTATAGAATAAAATAACAACTACTTATGTAGTTTTTTCCACTTTAATTTTATTTGACCACTAACCGGGTTTCGCCGTAACCGACATCATCAGACTGGTGTGAGGCTATTTTTTTTACCTAACATCCAAGTGACTGAAATCTAGCTACGGCTTATGCAACACCGCTTATCATGACCCTACTCAGGCTTCAACTTTTTAAGTTTCATAGCCTACGCCTACTCGTGAATGAATTTATGTTTAAAGTTACTATAATTCCATGTAATTCATGAGTGAAAATTCTAGGCAAAAACACTTGCTCGACAAAATTCTATGCTATGTACACAACAAGGCAGGGGTTGAAAACCATGATTTTTGTATAATTTTGTTGTGTATATAACATATGGTTTTATAGCATTTCGTCTAGCCTCACACCAGGCTGATGATGTCGGTTACCTTTAATTAATAAAAAACAAACAAAGAGTCAGTCATTTTGACCCATTTATATCCCGTAGCATTTCACACTTCCATAATGGTCGCCATGCTGGACTACATAATAATGCTGGACTTTTTTATAACTTTGAAAATTCATTTTTGATCGATCGCGCATTTATCACGCTGTCAAGCCATTCCAGGGCATCACTTGGTCCATTAAATATTCAGTGGCCATTCCTGATATCTTGCGTCTAAAAAAACAATTGAAATTATTTTTCATGCACCGCATGACGCAAGCGGAGTAGCCGTCTACACCGCGGGAGATGTTTCCAAATAGATAAAAATTGGTGAATCATAAGTGTCGCCTACTTTCAAAATCCGACAGATCCATGTAAGTCGATTTTCCAAAAATGCAAAATTCTCCGGGTAACATTTATGTTGAAAAGATTTGTCTATCTTTAGATAAAATATTATGAAATAGAAAATTTGCCCATTTTTTTTGATTTTTTTTCAGTATTTAAAAAAAAACATGAAACACAAACCGATAACGACGTCATCTTAATTTTTTTACCTATCCCCGCTCTCTGATTGGCCGATATGGATCAGAAGGCAAGTTTCATGAATATAGGGGGAATTTGAAATACACGCTGTTTTTAAGTATTTTTAGCAGGGTTTTCAAGTACTTATATAAATATTTAAAGCAATAAAACCCACAATTGGGATTCCGATAGAGTATTTATTTCAAAATCTTGTAAAATTGGATCTGGCGGGTTTTGAAAGTAGGCGGCACATAACACGAATATTATTATTATGTCTTTTAATACTCGTATTCCCGCCACAGTCCACATCCACTCACCACACTTGCGGTTTTGTGATGCAGAATGCTAAACGATAGCACTAAACGGGTTTTTCGTCTGTACTAAATGACTCACCAGAGTTGAAGTGCAGAAGTCACCTCCTATTTTCGAGCATCGTTCAGACGCAAGTTACCATTTAAAAAAAATATTTATGAGTATCTTTTATGAGAAAATTCTCCTTGCCTTTTATGTACAAGAATTTATAGCATATTTAATTTACATGTCTTAAAAATGAAAGTGGATGTGTATTGTTCATAATAAATAATAATAAATGAATAAGGTTAATCCCTAAAAACAATACAATAGACACAGTGGACATGCCTTATTCAGTTATGCCAATAAAGCTTGATGCATTTTTAAAAATATATTCATTAGTTGCCATAGAAAATTCTCCTTGCCTATTATGTACAAGGATTTACAGCATATTTAATATATATAATGTCTTAAAATTATAGTGGATGCGTATAGTTCATAATAAATAATAATAAAATGAACAAGGTTGATTCCTAAAAACAATACAATAGACACAGTGGATTCAATATCTTATATTATATCAATCAAGATTTGTCACATAGCTCATTTATTTGTCTTATTCGTCCCGTAATATTTTCTAAATAAGACACCACTAAATCCGATAGATCTTTATGTCCTATTGCCTGATCAAGTTTTATCAACTAAATACCTTCTTTTGCACATTCTGATTCCATTTTAAATCTTTCTTTTTCAAAAATTGGACATACCCACACTAAATGAGAGACATCTTGTGATAACGTCTCATCATATTCATAAGTAGAGTTTTGTCTAATTTTAAAACGGAAGAGGTATTCTCGAACTGCTCCATGACCCGTAAATATTTCAGTCAATGCATAGTTCAATCTATGTTTTTTTATGGAAATTCAAACAATTTTATATGGTCGGGAAGAAATTTTTCGTAATTTTTCCCTGTTCTGCAAGTTAACATTATCTTCTTCCTGAATCCATCCCATAACAACATATCGTCTTTGTAGACTGTTGGAGTTCTTTTTATCATGGACAACGTCACCTAGGCCCAAATTCAAATTATGTTATCTTTATATAGTATCCATGATTTTTTCGTCTTCCTCTAGATGTCTTTCGAAGGAGATCAACGGCGATTGCCTGGTTCACAATATATTCAGATTCTCTGCGTCCTATGTGCCCATACCATCTCAATTGGCTTTCCTCTTCCTTTCTATTGAAGTCTGTTACACTTAGTCTCTAAGGGACACTCCAGCTAACCATCCAAGCATTCGCATTTTACCATTTTCTAGTTGCCTAGAGTAGGTGTTTTACATCGTTCAAAATTCACAGCCATAGAGAAGTGCGAGTCTAACAATTGTTTGGTAGACATTTCCCTTTAGCTTGGCTGGCATTTTTACCAAGTAACCATTCGTATTCGATTATTACGAATTTCACTTTGACTGTCTCCGCTTGACATCGGGTAGTCAGTAATGCCCAAGATCACACAAGTCACGTGACTTAACGGCAATTCGTTATAACGGAAAAGAAACCAATTGAATAGAAAATATGTTGAAAATAAAAGGTTTGCATTTCAATAAAACGTAATATTGAGTAGGTAGGTACTTGGATAATCAGAGTACCTGCCGTATTCCTTCCACGGGGCGTCCCACCGTTGTGCACGTATCGCGGGTCATTGCGCCAGATAGCGCTAGGGTACGCCGGTGCACGACAGGGGCGGGGTGGCGACTGTCCACCACCCCCGTAGTACCTACCTACCTGCCACCCCGTACCGTGTGCTGTGAAACTATTCCGGCATGAACCCATCCCTTATTACGGGTAAAAGGGTGTAACAAAGAACAAAGAGAAAAATTATATCGAATCAATACTAACTGATGGCTTTATCGAAAAAACAATTGTTACGACACGTTTTGTTTGTTTTGCCTACAAAGATTTTTTCCCTAACGGTTAACATTAACAGTCTTGGGTATTTCGCCATTAAATTTTCTATCCATTTTTATTTAATTACTGCCGAATCAATTAATGAAATTAAATTTTCTCATACAGACGTTTTCCATCGGTACCTGATTTTTTTTTTTAAAATAAAACAACTAACTAACCATCACGCCGTTTCTCCACAGGGGTCGGCAGAGAGAATCAGTATTTGCAAACAATCTTCGCCTCTTCCATATTCATGCATCTCCTCATACATGCCCGCCGATAATTCCGACTCCTTACCTGACCATTTTCGAGTACTTGAAATACTTGATCATGCCAAGTTTTCCACGTTCTTTCTCTGCTTCTATTACCAACCACATTCGCCTCATAAATTTGTTTTATCTTTCTTCGCTCATTCGATTCGCATGCCCAAACCATTTCAACGCACCTTTCTTAATTTTATCGATAATAATAATAAGTAAAAAAAAAAGTTTCGGTAAGTAATGAAAATGTGAAATTAAACCACAATTCATTGAGAGAAAATAGCCGCAATAAAATAAAAGTAATATTTGTTCAAAATAATTTCATTCGCTGGTTGACAGCAAAGCGGTGAAAATAGCAGGCAAAATATAAGACAATGGCGGAAGTCATAAGAAAACGGCCTACAAATCAAAAAATTAACTGCGAAAACGTGACAATTTCTCCGGTAATAACATTTTATTACCATTTCAGCGGTACAAATTTCTTATTTGCGATTAATATTTCAAATGAATGAATTATTTTATTTATTTATTCATCTGTATTCCAAATTTAAAATGAAATGGTTTTCAACATTTTGAATGTGTCCAAATACTTGTTCACAAATCGGGATTATCTCCAATTATAGGAGTTATTTTTCATATTATTTTTTGACATCTCATCAAAGATGAAGAAGAATATGGAAGTCTGGGCATTTACGGGGCTGACGACCGTCATAGTCTGGTTTAAGTGATCACTTTACACACGTGTAACATTCACAAATTCTACCCTTATTGACAACCACACTATTGAAATTCTTGGAAGTTTTATATATATATATGAACCAATTTCGAAACGTTGTTCTTGAATCACTAGAACATTACTAGAGACATCTATTGGTGAGATGAAAAGAAGCTATTTATCAAAGGTTTTCACGTGTCTCGTTATCAAGTAGGTCCTAGACTTGTTTCCTAAGCCGAATTTCTTGTTTTGTGGTAAATATTTCAAATGATTCGATTATTTGATCTATTTATTCACCTTTATTCCAAATTTGAAATTAAAAGTTTTCATGTATTGTTTTTAAGTAGGTCTTAGACTAATTTGCTAGGCCGAATTTCTTGTTTGTGGTTAATATTTCAAATGATTCGATTATTTAATCTATTTATTCATTTTTTTTTAAATAGGTCCTGGACTAGTTTGTAATGAAGTGCCCCATATACGAACACAAAAAAGACGTTAGTAAATGGTTGTTATACCTACAGAGCTTTTTTTATAGTCAGGCAGACCCGTCATATTGGTAGAGAAAGAAAACTGTAGACGTAGGTACATACCGTCAACCATTAGTCTGTGTTCAGCGTCTCGGACTGATCTGACGAATTCACGAATTTCAGATACATTTATTAAACAGAATTTATACAGAGTAATAAGAATTTAAATACTGATTGTTAGTTAGTTTTATATTAATTATCACAAATCGAGTAGGTGCTTAGAGCATATGATTTTGCTCCACATGATGACCATACGACCCACAAACTCGAATGAATCCACAATAGAAAGAGCGATTTATTATCTATGAATATGATATAAATGGGGATGTGAAACCGATGTTTGAATAAGAATACCACATGTTCTGGTTACAAAAATAGATACCATTTTTATATCCTGCATTTATGGGTCGCTGTTAATTGCTTTCCCGATTCACAGAACGTGGATTGAGTGCGGTTATTAGGCTCATCACGAAAAAAGTAACCGGCTGTGAGAGTTCGTGGAAACTTACGAATGTTACTCACAATTCCACCGAGCTGTCCTAGTCCCTAATCGTATATTCTACTTCTACCCTTTGTCCAATAGTGCATAGGGCACTGCATCGTATTGACGCAGTGTTAACTTCATCGTTAACAGATGAAGGCAAGGTTATCGATCACTCCTGCGCTTTAGGGACCAGTCCAGGCTAATATTAAATAAATGTTAGAGTGTAAAATCACTCATATTTATTTTTACCCCCCCCCCTCCTGGTAAACGAACCCGGGACCTCCAGCACGGTAGCAAAACACGCTAACCATTACACCACGGAGGCGGACAATCATATCCACCGGGGACTACCGGAGAGGTTACATGTCTTAATTTTTTGTGAAATAATGTATACTGGATATTTTTTTTTTTAAATATACTTAAATAGAAAAAATATATTTTTATTTTTTTAACTCCCTGCCTAGTAACTATTCGCCTTTCAAAACCATATATTTATAACGAAGAAAAACTTTTTTTTCAATAAAAAAATCGGCGTTTTAAGCAAAAAATTCAATTACGTTAACTGTTACCTGGATTTAAATAATATTTTATTGCTGGCTATTGATTGCTGGGCCTTAAGTGACAATATTTTAATAATACAAAAAAAATAGAAATTTTAATGACACAACGCACAGAGAACCTTTGACTAACTTTCTAATATAGTATAACTGTAAAAAACGTGAGTTTCAATATTAATTTCATTGTTCTTATGAGAACATCACTCACTCGCTCACTCCTTTCAAGAACGTCATAAATCAAAAATCGTCAATTTTCATTTGTGCATGTTTTCGGAATGCCCAGAAAATGTACTATATCCCAGCAAAAGTGGCATATTTTTAACTTAATATTTACCGCTACAGGACAGAAAGTGTTGTTTTTGCATTTTGAAGAAAAGGTATAGTTTAATTATTTTTTTAAATAAACTAAATATTTTTCAAATGGAGAAAAAACCTTCAGGTTTTACCTTAAAAGATCTGCTGCGCGGTAAAAAGTTCAATAAGTGGCTTGATACTTATTTTTAATACATTGTATTATATTCTTAAACTTTAAAAACGTTCTCCTGAAAAATCAAGTATTTTGATTTATGACGTTCTTGAAAGGAGTGAGCGATATGTGATATTGTTTTTATTAAAACAAGGAAATAATAATGTTTATTTAAATACGAGTATGTTTTATCAACATGCATGTAATTCATGTAAATATAAATAGTATGAGTGTACATATAATCAATAAAAATATATGATTGACGTTCGCAAATAAATGTAAAACCAGGTTAGCGGTAGGCAGTGAGGATAGACCGTCAAACTCTTTTGTACTTGCAGACATTTTTCGTTTTTTCACATCCATACATCTCTTTATACGTGCACTTTTGTTTAAAATAATAGTAACATTCATTTAAAATAATAATAAATACCTTTATAAAAAAATGAGAATATGAAACCCATTTAACAAAAACATAAATTAAAATTCCTGATCGTACAAAAACTAAATTTGTTCCCCCTTTATCAAGTTGAATTCGAAAAATATCGATACTAGAGAAAATATTATGAAGTAAAGTTGTAGAGAATTTGAAAAATATGTACTACAAGTATACGGCTGTCCAAACTCAAAACACAGTAAGGAACATTTTTTTGTAGTACGTTTTATTTGCAAGTTTGGACTCAGTAGATTCTACTTAGTCCAAAAATGCAAAAAAAAACATAAGTACTACAAAAAATGTACCTTACTGTGTTTTAAGTTTGGACAGCCGTATAGTTATTGCCATTTTCAGACAAAAGTTGAAAACATGCATAGTTCAATATGGCGGCTAACGCAACAGGGCTGGAGTCCCGCAAATCTGGTTTTAGACTATTATACCAATGACACCCTACAAATATTCTTTCTTATTCTTCTTCTTCTTTCTATGGTGCCGCTCCACGTTCAAGGGAGCTGGTTGGCGATCATGTTTTTTTTACTGCAACCGCTCTAAGCACCAACATTATTATTAAACCATATCCGCTCCCTAGGTGGAGCATATGGAGCCCACATCCCTTGCATCCTCCCAAGTCAGATCCGCGTCCCGAAGTACTTAATATAATAATGGAACCCTTTACTAATTTTTTAACCCGTTATATTGTATACGTCTTCCTGTGCTATCCTCTAAGAATTACGAAAGTAAAACTGGTCTTTTTAATTCATACAATTATAGTGACATAGTGCGAGTCGTAATATTCGTGAGAAATAATTGTTTTGAAAATGTAATCATTATGTCAATACTGTATGTACCAATTATAACGATAAAAACCGTATGTTACCATTTCGTTGATATCAAATAACCACTGCTTTCTGGATAGGTACCTAATGATAATAATTGTTATAGGTACCTACGCAATTACTGTGAAAAGACTAACATTGAAATATTTGACAGCAGAAATTAAAAATTAATTGGTATGATTTTTCTGTATTATTTCTCCTCTTATTTTTTGCTTTGGGAAATCTTAAGTTCATACATCGCTCATTCCTTTTAACAACGTCATATATAAAAAAAAACTTGATTTTTCATGAGATCGTTTTTGAAGTTTAAGAATATAAAGAAATGTATTAAAAATAAATATCAAGCTGCTTATTGAACTTTTTACTGTCAAAAGATCTTTTTAAGTAAAACCTGAATGTTTTTTATCCATTTGAAAAATATTTAGTACATTTAAAAAAATTATTAAACAATAGCTTTTTTCAAAATGCAAAAACAACACTTTCTGCCCTGTAGCGGGTAAATATTAAGTTAAAAATATGCCGCTTTTGCTGGGATATAGTAGATTTTCTGGGCATTTAGAAAACAAGCATTACTGATAATTCACGATTTTTGATATATGACGTTGTTGAAAGGAGTGAGCGACATGTTTACAAAGTATTTAAAATGTATTTATTACCTTCAGGATAAGCTTGTTTCTTCTGGATGACGTCGATGAATATCGTCGTCAGATTGTAAAGATGTTGCATTCCTTTAGGGCAGAAGTCCGTGTCAGATTCATAAGTAGCATTTATACAAGGCTCCGTGTACTTGATGTCGGATGTAGAGAGAACATCAGACAGAGCTTTCTCCAAATTCTCGCTGATCCCTATCATCTTCTTGGTGAACGATCCTTGCGCAAATTGCACGTCAAAACCCAGCGCCAGAACGAGGACGATGGCAGCCATTAAGGCTAACCTTCCCTTCGAAGGGTCCTGTCTCGGAATTTGAGTCATTTTGCCTTATTATGATTATTCACTTGTTTCAAAACACACGAATAGATCGAGATAAAGTTGAAAAAATATAATTAAAAAAATCACAATTGTGCGTAATCTCCCGATTCTTCACCCCGCTTCTTTGTTATCAATGTAAATAAAAAATAAATACGCTCTCGCGATCACCAAGGTCAAAAGTAATTATTTTTGGTTGAATTGAATAAAACTTATAATATATTTAACTAAAATGCTTTCACGAGAAACGGTCGAGTTGACCTGTCAAGCAGCATCGTCGACTTGTGTTCACCGGCGCTTCAAAATGTCACTGATCCGTATTCTGTAACCAACACCCAAACATATGTAACAAACCCGAGATTGTATTTCTTGCAGACGCTTATCAAACTAGTGGATAATCACATTGTACAAGTAACTTGTCACATATTTACTGTGATATCCGTCGAGGTTTGTGTTAAATTAAGGGATACAACGCGATTTGTTTAAAAATGGCCGGTCAAGCGAACGGACGCGCGACCTACCCGACCGACGTCTCTCAGCGCACTGCGATCCGGTGGATCCTTTTACCAGTAATGTTTATTTTTACAGGGTAGACAAACATTTTAGATCGTGTTATAAAAATAAATTTTTATCAGAACACATTTTAAAATTAGTTTTGAAAACTTACGATTCTATTGATTAGCCGTACAATGTATTACAATTACCGTTAAAACAAATCAAATTAGCTACACTTTTGTGAACAATTTGGCAGGTAAAAATATTAAATCAATTGTAAATAGTATTTTTAATTTTCTTTATCGGCGTTGTCTATTCAAAAATTCAAATAATCCATACTATTTTACACATACCTATAGATTTAATTACATATTTCTAATACAAATTGCAGTGGAAGTCGGTTATAACGTGGGTTCGCGGGTGACGTACATGACCTGCGTTATACAATATCCGAGACATAAACGAACTGTCAAAAAAATCTTTGAAGAACAAAACATTTGCGAAGTTTGTTAATTATTTTTATAAAATATAAATAAATCATAACAGTCACTTTTTTTAATCAGTAATCTCTTGCTGTTTTTTCTTAAGATTTTTTTTTGAATAGAATTTTTCAGGGAAACTAACTGATTTTTTTTGTCAAAATCTTTTCCAATTCACTAATAAATTGTTTTGTATCTTTGGCGTCTGGTGATTTCAATTCGCCCATAATTTTTATTTCATTAATTTCATGACTTTCTTCCATTTGCTGTAAATTCAGCGTAAGGCTTTAAGTCTTAAAAAAATACATTATACATTACATGCATGTAGCCTTATTCAGTGTGTCCCGCCAGCAAAGCGAGGTCTTAAGTCTTTTTTTCTTTAACCTTTGTTTCCTTTAAGATCAATTTAAATTTACCTTGCAGCGCTTTTGTTTTTTTTTACGCTAGGGGCTATAAAACCAAAATAGCAAAAAAGACCCAGGATATATCCGAATGCACTTTATAAAAAACGTGTTTTAACCATCTCCTATTGTATTTTTAAATCAACATAAAAAATAAAACTAAAACATTAAAAAAAACCAAGCAAAAATTAATCAACACAAAAAATAAAACTTGCGGGTATGAGTTTCCAATGGTTTACGACACCGCGTCCCTAGCATCTATCTCTTTCTTTAATGATCTTCATCTCGCACAACAGCTTGTAAGCTTATAACGAAACTCTTGCCAATTTAGATCAATCTATGAACTAAAATGAATTTACTGGGAAAGGATAAATGTAATTTAAAAATGTCACGTACGAACCTTTTCTTTTAAAATGATTATTTATTGATAATCATAATTATTCATGAAATAACATCCTACTAACGTTGAAAATCCCTCCGCCAGTAGGTACCTATGTATTAATTTTTGTTTTCATTCCAATTTTTAACTTAAAAAACTAGACCCAAATTTTCGCCCCATAAGCTATCTATAGCTAGCCCATCTACAAGCTAAATATGTCATTATCCATCTCCATAGTGCAGCGGTAAGCACATTTATCTATCATGCACCACCATCAATGTTACCGACCCAGAACCACTTTTAATATTAACTATTTTTCACTTTAATGTTTTATTTGTCACCCTGAACTGACACCTAAAGCGTAAAATATTGGTCACCATGTCTTCATCTTACTATCCAAAAAAAACTATGTGAAAATATGTGACACATAAATCCTATAAATTGTTCTTCTACTCTTCCAACCACTGCATCGTATTGACGCAGTGTTATCTTGATCGTTACTTACATGAAGGCAAGGTGATCACTCCTGCGCTTCAGGGACCAGTCCAGGGTAATATTAAATAAATATTCGAGTGTCAAATCGTTTACATATATTTTTACCCCTACCTGGGTGTCGAACCCGGGACCTCCAGCACAGTAGCTAAACATGCTCACCATTACACCACAATATTGTTACCTGCAGATAAATGACATAAAATAATATGTAGAAATATTGTTATCTGAAAAGACTCCTAAAATTTGCAGTATATGTAGCTTATATCGCTCACTCCTTTCAAGAACGTCATAAATCAAAAATTGTCAATTTTCAGTTGTTCGTGTTTTCGGAATGCCCAGAAAATGTACTATATCCCAGTAAAAGCGGCATATTTTTAACTTAATATTTACCCGCTACACGGCAGAAAGTGTTGTTTTTGCATTTCGAAGAAAATGTATTGTTTAATTTTTAAAAAAAAATATACTAAATATTTTTCAAATGGGGATAACACCTTCAGGTTTTACCTAAAAAGATCTGTTGCACAGTAAAAAGTTCAATAAGTGGCTTGATATTTATTTTTAATACATTGTATTATATTTTTAAACTTTAAAAACGTTCTCCTTAAATATCAAGTTTTTTGATTTATGACGTTCTTGAAAGGAGTGAGCGATATGTCCATTTTACATAGGCATGTGTGTATAAAATAGATATGCAACTCCCAGTACCGTGTCCATTGCTGTTACTCTTCTTTTGGAAAAGAAATAGATTTCTTTATTTATTATCCCTTTATGCCTTATTCATTTATTTTCCCATATGAAATAATGTCCCATGCCTCATGCGCCTCTATTAACATCATCTTTATCCCATGAAATATACTTTTAACAAATCTGAAGCGCAGGACTGATCGTCTATGTATCCCTTTTGTGTAATTGACAAACAAGTTTACTTATTTACTATGTAAAAAAGAGTTTGTAGCAAAAAAATTAAAGTTGATTGGAAAAATGCAAAATTTTCCATAAAAAGTATTCTATAAAATTCCTTTTAATTGTTTACTTTAGTCCATGGTTTGTAAAAACCATCTAGCGTCTAGATGAAAATTCGGGCGACTTTAATCGATTTACGCGTCCAAAGGGTTAAACAATTTTTTTTTTAAGCATTTTTATACGAAAAGTAATTATCTTGACTCATCACAGGCAATCCCGAAAAAGCCAAAATACAAACCTTAAATATGTTTTTTTTACTAATATCTATTAGTTTGGGATCCTATAGGTTGGATATTTTAAAATCAAACTGGTTCTTCTTATTATTATTATTCTGATTCCTCAACCCTTGTCAGTGTCTGTCAAGACTCCGATGACATCACTGTGATCTATATAAATCTGTTGTAATGGTTCCCTAATTTAGATTTTACTGTATAGTCTTAGGTCTTTAAGTTCTGACTGCTAGAAACTAGAACTAGAAATCTGACGACCAAAGGACGAGAGAGTGCTCTAACAAATTTCGGTGTGATCAACCGTTTGCGGATGTAACTCTTTAGGTGACTAGTAACAACATTAACCATCTCATCATCCTCAATGCAGAGCCTGCACCTTGTTGCTGCACCAAGACATATTTGACGTTGGTTCGGCGCCCACAATCTGAGTTCGTAACGAGGATTGCATCAATAAAACTGTATGAATTCAATGAAGTGCTGTATGCACTGTTTTTTAAAGAATGTAAAAAGAATTACCATAGCCGTATCTGTAAATTTTTGACACCTATGCCTTGAATGTAGGGTTCAACCGAAACGTATTAGTCATAGTTGTATGCACAGATTATGATATTATTGTAAGTGCTAAATTAGTTTAATGCAAGCTATAAAACTTTTCTTGTGGTAAGATAAGTACTACCATAAAAAAATGTTAACATATTCCTTATCACATAAGAAATGGTTTTATTATTTTTTTAAACTTTTGATATGTACATTTGTTTATTACGCGCAATGAAATGCAAATTGTTTGACATTACTCATTCATATAAAAGATATTTATTTGTGGTTCATTTTATCCTTGCTGATACAAATTAACACTTATGGACCTATATTGACAGTGACAAATATAGTTCTTTTGAAATTATCTATATTTGAATTAAAACAAATAAAAAACAGATTGTTTAAATTATATAAATATAACATATTTAGGACAACAGTAAGTTGAAAGTGGTGGAATCAGATGGCTTGATAGGCCTCCACATAATAATGATAATATAAAAAAATGCAATGTAACAGTAATTAAATGTAAAGATAAAACAACAGAATATGTGTATTTATTTTCTTAATAAGCAAAATAATGATACATTATGTGAGTATAAAAGATTGAAAAAATTAGGTTGGCGAAAAATATTAGGAGCGATAGATCTTTTAGCCCCAAAAAAAATCTAATGATTTTATCAATTTTTATTTTCAGTTGAATGGCATGTAAATATTCCCCTAAACTAGTATTGTACAATTTTGAAGACCCATATCGCTCACTCCTTTTAAGAACGTCATAAATCAAAAATAGTCAATTTTCAGCTGTCCATGTTTTCGGAATGCCTTGAAAATGTACTATATCCCAGCAAAAGAGGCATATTTTTAACTTAATATTTAACCGCTACAGGGCAGAAGGTGTTGTTTTTGCATTTTGAAGAAAAGGTATTGTTTAATTATTTTTTTTAAATAAACTAAATATTTTTCAAATGGAGAAAAACCTTCAGGTTTTATTTAAAAATAGCTGTTGCACAGTAAAAAGTTCAGTAAATGGCTTGATATTTATTTTTAATACATTGTGTTATATTTTTAAACTTTTAAAACGTTCTTCTGAAAAATCAAGTATTTTGATTTATGACGTTCTTGAAAGGAGTGAGCGATATGTCACTTTGAGAAACACAGGTTGTTATAAGGATCTTTTCATTTTATGTATTTATGTACAAATATTTAAGTTTTATTTTTTCATTACAAATATAGATCTTGGCTTTGGTGAAAAAACTATTAAGGTGGAGACTGACCAGAGCATTTCGTCGTAGCATAGTGTCGTAACATCGCTCGCGGCGAGCATCTACGAGCATCCGAAACTATGGAGCGCTCGGCTCGGTGTACTGACTACCTGAATGCTCGCATAATAACGTGTTACGTTACGACGAAATACTCCGGTCAGTCTCTGCCTTGTATTTTTTATTTTATTTTAAAAACACTTCAGGAGTTGCATTATAGGGAGTAATGACTTTTGTCAAGATGTTTGCCACCGATTTAGATAAATGAAAAAATTACAAAAAATAATCAAAAAATCTGCATATAAACCACCAAATCCAAATTATATGGAACAATGTAATTTTTTTTTAAAAGAGGTCTTCTATTTAATTTAAATATGAAAATATTGTTGAGATTTCAAAACTTTCGTATAATTTTAGTTAAATCGAAATTTAGCCCTTAGCACAAGAGCTATAGAGGTGGCATGCATGGTTTGAGTGCCGCCACTATGGTGCCAAGAAAATAAAGTCTTAATACCCAATATTTTCAATATAATGTTATTTTTGCTTTTTAATATAATTAAACCAGAATCATATAAGTACAATTAAATAGTTAATAAGTTTCGGAATTTGATTGAGTTGGCGGCATGCACATTCCAAAAAAGTATAGAGTGCAAAAGGTTAAAAAAAAAAGCTCAGATTTAAAATTGTTATAAATGTATTGATAGTAAAATTACATATTTACATGGTTTTCAATTATTTCTACATAATTTATATTTGCGTGAAACCAATCAACCTTATAGATAGAGAACTGGATACATTATTTTTGGTACATATTATTTTGTTACATAATAGTATGACTTAGTTGAGTATTGAATCATCCCATTTATAAATCCAGCACGTTAAAAATAATATATTTAGACTTAATTTGTAAAAATGACAATAAAGTAACGATCCTGAGAGTATTTAATGTTAAGTATTGGAATTTGTATTTCCCAACTGGTGGTTTTCATTTTTGGAATCATTGTTTGTTATTGTCATTGACTTTTCCTGGTGTTCTTCTTTGATCGGTTCAATGAAAACTTTCTCCAACTTCGGTTCATTGATTTCATAGGGCGAATAATTCTCCGAACAAATGCTGTCTTTTTTTCTGAAAGAATCAGAAAGCAATGGGACTGTCTCCATCCTCAAGACCTCATCAGCCTTCATCATGAACAGAACATCGAGCATTTCTGTTTCTGTCTGGCAGTGATATGTGTTTGGGTTGATAGTAGTTAGCGGCTCGAGTACAGCGATAATTTTGGCAGACACATTTAAAAATACCAATTTTTGAGTGCGTTTTTCAAAGTCTTTTGTCAAATCTTCCAAGCCCTGGAGACAAAGAAAATAAAACATACATATCGTAGTCATACAGGAGAAAGTGACCAAGTGCATTTTTTACAAAAACGTGATCATTGACTATTTGACATCTTACTAGCTTAATATTGCCCTGAAAAAAATCCCAAAGGATTTTAAACTTGAAAGTATAATATATTGATTTGTTAAAATGATGAACTGCATTGATGTTTATTTTCTTGCCAAGCAAAAGTGACTTAAATGGCCCTCCTGAACATTTTACGTTTTGGTAGTTGGTCACTTTCTCCTGTACGACTACGATATTATCTTCTTATGTCATATGTTTCATCTACATTATATGTATTATGGTTCGTATTTACATTCTAGCATGTTATCGACAACTCTTGTTTACTGTCAAATTGTGGTACATGGTACAAGGTCTACTTATTATGTATAATATTCATTCATTCAAACCCTTATCCGCACCCCAATGGTGCATAGGGCACTGCATCATACAAATGCAGTGTTATCTTGATCGTTAACACATGAAGGAAAGGCGATCAGCCCTCCGCTTCAGGTACCAGTCCAGGGTAATATTGAATAAATATTAGAGTGAAAAAACACTTATATTTATTTGACCCCCATGGGAATCGAACCCGGGACCTCCAGAACGCTAGCCGAGCGTGCTGACCATTACACTACGGAGGCGGACATATAAGTATAATATACATATAAGTTCTTAATTGAAATAGACTTTATATTTATGATTTCATCAATTGATTCGGCAGTCAATTTGTAGTAAAATCTATCCATTTTTAATTAATGATTTACTTAGTAAATACCACCATTTCTTAAAATCTACTGTGACACGTGTTTCGATGCATTGCGCATCATTTAGTTTATTTGAAAATGATGCGGAATGCATCGAAACACGTGTTATAGTAGATTTTAAGAAATAGTGGTATTTACTAAGTAAAACATTAATTAAAAATTTATATTTATGCTTAATAAGTTTTAAAATATTATAAAATGACAAATTAGAAGCTTACTTTACTGCTTTCATTCCACAAGTCAACTAGAAATGCGTACATATCTTAAAATTAAAATCTAAATTTGGAAAAAAAAACCTTGGATTATTTTCAGTTTAGAGCATATGACAACATAGTGTTTCTATGGTTGACCCAGTCAACTTAATTTCTGTGAATTAAAAAAGTCAACCGTTAGGATAGATAACAATGGTTACATTTTCTACGTTTCTTAGAATAAATACCTTTAATAATATTTTGTAAATATTTTTTCATTTCATCGTTTGATTTTGTTTTAACTATAGTTTTATTTGTTATTTTGTAATAAATCATTCACAATTCACACAGTTTTGCTTCTACCATTACCACATTGTTACTACCATTATGGACAGTAACTCTAAAGATTTTATGTCAAATTAATGAATGATTCATTTAAATTTAACATCGACTCCCTATTTTAATGGATTTACATGTACATACAGGTGCACAAGGGCCACAAAAATAATACTGATTGGGTTCGATTGTAATGATTGGCAATATATGCTATAAAAAGTATTACTTAATTATCCTTACTTTACATGCTGAATAGTCAATAGCCTGAAACTTGGAACAGTCAACCACAATAGGTAGCACATTCTCTCCTTCTACCCTAGCAGCTTTTAGAATCACTCCTTTTAGAAATGATATTGACAAATAATACAATCCTATTTCAGGAGTTACTAAAACATATTCACATCCAGTAGAACTCTGCAAAAAATAAAAGTATTCATATCAAATAACATTACTTGTTAAATTCACACTCTAATTATATACGGTATTTCATTGAGACGTCAAACAAAATCTAATAAAAAAAATTAACCTTTGATCGCTTGATCTCCACACTTGGTCTGGCCGTCAGATATACTAAATAGCATATATTGACCACAACTCCGACCAGAATTCCTACTTCCACACCTTTCAGCAAGCATACAAAATATGTTACGCTTGTCAGAAATACATCCCAGCGGTTGCCTTTCCACATCAAAGGTATGACATTATAATCAATCTGGAATTAATCAGTTCAGGTTAGTTGAGTATTTTAAGATACAGGACTCGTTAATTTTATTAAAACCAAATTCTATTTAACTTACCAAGAAAACGACAGCACATATCAGAATCGAGGAAAGAGTGGCTCGAGGGATATAGTAGAAGTACTGGGTGAGGAACGTCAATGCCAACAATGTTAGGATTCCTAGAAAAATCTAAAATTGTATTTTGTATTTCAAGCTTTACATCAATCTCACTAAGAGAACCTTTCTAAAGAATTGATTCAGAAAAGATAACCCAGCTATAACTTCCATCAACATGCCTAATTCCTTTTAAAAGTTGACCGCTAATTTATCTTAATTAAACCATCCATCTACTTTAGGTTTATCCCAAAGAATGTAACCATATATAAAAAAAAAATCTGGTGACTTTTTCAAAACTATTGCCACATGATACTTCTGTGAAAAAGGTATAAGATAGGTGGTCTAATAAACTTTGCTCATAAATTTAATGCTTATTTTTGTTAGAAATCTGTAGAAATAACATTGATATATAACCTGAGTATATTCCAGAGAACGGTGTCCGCACTCCGCTGGCGTTACTGACAGCAGAACGTGAGAATGCTCCAGTAGAAGGCACTGCTTGAACGAAAGCTCCCATCACCTGACAAATCCCCAAACTTATCATCTCTTGAGTAGCATCTACCTTCTTCCCAGTCACTAAAGAAACAAGACATCATTAACTCGTAATTGCATTAATCTCAGAATTATAAATTAAATAAATGGAATAACTTTTTAAATACTCCTCTTGCAAATAGCTTCCTTAGGGAAGCTATTATGGTTAGTCATTTACATACTGGATCGGCTTGTCTATTGACCTATTGTAAACGTACAGTCCGAGACAGTTATTTATTAGTAATTGGTCTCATGTAAATGGGTCATAAATGTGATCATGGCTAACCTAACCAAGACCATGTATGAGTATAAATATTAGTGTTATTTATTTGTTTTGATTGAATTAATACTCTACTCACAGCATTATTTACAGGGATTTGGAGGAAGAATATAAACAAAATAAAAATGGTTAACTTTGTATTTCATGATTTAAAAATTTTTTTTGAATGTGTGTACATCAAGAGAGCGGTGATTGTTTTAAGAAATAAAAAAACATGAAGACATTTCTCTTGATAGGCACAAATGGCCCAAAACAAAGTTAACATTCAAAACACAATGGCAGTGTTGAAGCTTTCGTATAATTTGATAATAAACCCAGCGACCATAATTTTTTTGTCAATCTTTGTAGTTAATAAGCTATTTTGGACTTTATAAACAGTGTTATTAGTCTTTTTTAGAATGTGTATACCTTTTTTGAAAACTGCATCTCTGGACCTACAAGATATCACTGTGATACTAAAAGTTGACTTTTGTTCAAGGCTCGGATTCGATTCTAATAGGACCGTGCTAAAGCAAAATCAATAAACAAACTCTCAATATGTAAGTCACACATATCAACAACTAGGCGGATAACAGATATAGGCAAGGCTTTTCTTTTCCATGTAATGCGATAGAACGTCATTCCGTCATCTTTTTTACAGATAATTTATTTTTATATATTTATAAAATCAATTACAAGAAACAATGTTTGCGCTTACGTAGTTACAATCTATATTTATTTTAATTCATCAAAATGATAAAATATGGTATTGTAATGAATATTTAAATGATATTTGAATACAATTATTTGATAAAAAGCTTGAAATGAAGTGAGTTCCAAAACCTTTTTTGTTTAAAAAAACCCTGGGTATATGTTGTGCACACAAAAATTCAAAGGGATGTGCCGGGTGTACACATTGAACTCACCAAAAGCTTTTGCAATGGCGATGTTGGCGAGAACAGCCGTGATTGGCACCACTAAGATCCCAGTACCAAGCTTAGAGCACATCTCTACAAAGTTAGCGGTGTGGTTTCCTTGAGTAACGCTGAATTTTGGAACTTCAAATGCTGGTAAACCAACAGGAACTCGATCTGTAATATTTATTTCAAAATTTAAAACTTTTTTTATACAAAAAACACAAAAGTTTACAAAGCAAAGGAATATGTGTAACAATAACATAAAACATGCAACATATTGTAAATAAAATAATTGCTCTAAAATTTAAAAAAATATTTTCAGGCATTTCCTCGTATGTCAAATAATTTTAAGGATTTCACGTATCGTAGTCATACAGGAGAAAGTGACCAACTAACAAAACGTAAAATGTTCAGCAGGGCCATTTAAGTCACTTGCTTGCAAAGAAAATATACATCAATGCAGTTAGTCATTTTTACCAAGTCAGTATATTATACTTCCAAGTTTAAAATCCGTTGGGATTTTTTCAGGGCAATATTAAGCTAGAAAGATATCAAATAGTCAATGATCACGTTTTTGTAAGAAATGACTTGGTCACTTTCTCCTGTATGACTACGATATATAAATATAAAAGTCTGTGCTAAACTTTCAGTTTGTTTAAAGTGGTATCGATCAATTTAACCAAAAAAATGTATAGACATCAATTAACCAGTTCCCTGACTACCCCGAGCATGACTCGGGCAAGGAGTTTGTATGTATTGCATTTAACGAGCCCGAGCACCGCTTAGGTAAATCGTATTCCAGCTTCTCAGTCCTGCTTTGCCAGAGTCAAATATTGACCCGTTTGTTTTTATTAAATAACCCGAGTGGTGTTTGGACTGTTTTGTTTCGACTTGTTGGTGATGATTTCTTGCACCGGCATATTTTCTCACCAAAATTCGTCAGTTAAGTGGTGGAATAAATGATAATTAATTCACATATTGTTTTGGCGGTGATGTGAAATGTTATATTCACATCACAGCATTAATTTGATCAAGAAGGCACTGTATTGAAGCATAATAATATAATAATAATAATAAATCCTTTACCGCACCCCAATGGTGCATAGGGCATTGCTTCATATAAACGCAGTGTTATCTCGATCGATTACACATGAAGGAAAGGTGATCAGCCCTCCACTTCAGGTACCAGTCCAGTGTAATATTGAATAAAGATTAGAGTGAAAAAATCAATTCTATTTATTAAACCCCCCTAGGAATCGAACCCGGGACCTCCAGAACGGTAGGCGAGCATGCTGACCATTACACTACGGAGGCGGACGTATTGAAACATACCGAAGCAAAAATTGTTAAGACTTGATGGCACCATTTCACACTGGATTAACAAATGAATTAATCAGTATTATGGATTGAAAATAATTATCTTACCAGAGAGAAGGAATGGTGCTTGGCCATTAACTTCTAAGTGATAACCAATCACCGCTGTAATGAATACAACAAGTGCGTTCCGGCCGGTCGATAAAAACCATAATGTCTTCTTAATTGCTAAGTTCTTAATTGGAGCATCTTTCAATTTCTGTAATAGGAAATAATACCATTTTACTCTGTATTCATTAATATGGTAAATAATTTTTTAAAATCAGTTCAATCGTAAAACAAATATAGTATAATATGTACAAGTACATACATATATTACATAACATTAATTAATTACATACATGTTAGTTTTATTTTTGTAAATAATTAATAAATATTGTTTTGATGAATCCATTTTAAAATTTTGTAATTTTTCTTCTCTTTTATCTCCCATCCATGTCCAGTGGTGCATAGGGCATCGTATAAGATCAACATAGTGACTCTAGCCTTGACTGTATAAGATCAATACAGTGTTAACTCTAATGTTGACTGTATGAAGGCTGGATGATCAGTTCTGCGTAAGTTAAGTGGAATGTATTTGATCGTGAAGATATAAGTGAGGAAATTTAGGGTGAAGAACATTACAACTATTATTTCTGTTCATTGGGGCAGCCGCTTAATTTGGCCTATTTCCTGGACCTAATGTGCGTAATTGGGAAGTGGGAGAAGACAATAAGTATGTGGATAATCACTTATTACAGACCCTCAGTGACATCAGGAAGATAATGCAGCCAACACCGAGTACAGCATCGGGCCATCTCAGCATCTGGTGTTTCCTGTAGAGTTGGACAATGTTGTCCAGAAAGTTCTCGGCCTTGAACCGCATACCAAGGATCCCTTTCAGCTGAGAGACAATGATGATAGTGGCTGTCGCTGATGTGAAGCCACTTGTCACAGGAATGGATATTAATTCTACTAAAAAACCTGAAAAATACCCAAAAAGTATCTAAAACAAGATGTAACATTATTATTTTTAGTGTAAATGAAAACAGGCATATTTTTTAATACTTTATCCATCATGATTTTGATTTTCCTCGAAACCCATTCAAGGAATTTGATTTTTTCAAGTACTGGATCACGTAGTAGAAAAAAAATATTAAAAGGATATGGTTACTGCATTATCTTCATACATTCACTAGATTTAAAAATGTCATTTTAGTATATTGACAATTTTATCCAATGAAATATGTTAAACACAGTTCATGTTTTCAAAGGGAAATCTTGTCAAAATAATGTATCCAGTACAGCGAATATTGCAATGTTCAAATTTATATCTGCTCCAGAATTCTGAATTGCGATTGTATGTACTTAAAAGTAATATTTATGTTGGTAAAGAAGCATGGCTCTACCTATTTTTAGCGATTGTCATCTTTTACTTTGGAAAAACTTAATATCGAAATGTAATTTATTATATTACTTAACTTTATGCTTAAAAAATTCAATACTGAGTTGAATTCTTATTTAATTAAATTTTTACCCTTAGTTATTCACATTGAAGTGACACCAAATCATAAAAAATATGTTTTAAAAACTTTTCACAAAAGCGATTATTTTTTTTATTTAAAAAAAACCTCCTGGGTTTTTCTTGCTTTTACAGAAGTGACCTAAATATTCGTAACTATTCATGAAAAATGAGAACAATTAACCATATTGGAACACAATTACCAGGCGAATGACATTTTAACTGTATTTGCTGCCATCCAAGGTACCAAGTATCGGATTGTTCAGTTAAGTCTTCACCAATCAGTATGCTTATTTAATAACAACAATAAAAGATAATGAGATGAGATTACATTTAATGCGCTATCAAGAAATAAACAGAATATGTAACTATTTTACAAAACAAAAAATAAAAGAAAAAAGAAAACAGCAAAGAAATTTTCAACAAATTCAACAGTTTAATTTACGATGGAACTCCAACTATTAATAACTTTTAAGTCATTACAAATATACGTGTTACAAACATTGTTATGATTTTTTTTTTTAAATAAGAAAAGTATTTTTTTAACCCTTATCCGCACCCCAATGGCTATAGGGCACTGCATCATATAGACGCAGTGTTATCTTGATCGTTAACACACGAAGGAAAGGTGATAAGCCCTCCGCTTCAGGTACCAGTCCAGGGTAATATTGAATAAATATTAGAGTGATAAAATCACTTATATTTATTTGACCCCCCCCTGTAAATCAAACCCGGAATCTGCAGAATGGTAGCCGAGCATGCTGACCATTACACTACGGAGGCGGACAGAAGAAAAGTATACCAACAGATTATTTTCATAAAAGTAGATTTTTTCAAAATTTATAAAACAAAAGAATGCTTCTAAAAAATGGTAAAAGATATTAAAAAATATCATAATGAAGTAATTAGTAGAACTTTACCCTGTTTATAGTGTTTATTAATTTAGATATAGAAAAGTTTATGGATAAATAAGCACTTTATTAATAAATAAAATAAAATATATCAGAACAAGAAATTAAGGTGAAATTTATGATGAAGAAAACCCCATCAGGGATTATTAAAGAGAGTATCTCGATTGAATATAATATTATTTTATTTAGACAGAAAACGGAACAATATTCTAAAATAAAGAGTATTCTGGTTTCTTCCAGTCCGTTCTGAGCTTTCCTTAGATTTGCTTTTGTCAACGTTTATGTTATACATTTTTGTGCCATTTGCTATCAGAGCTAGCACAGAATGCCTCCAAGAAGATACCATTTTACAAGTTTTATCTAGTACAAACCACAAAATCAAGATAAAGTTCTGTATATTTAGCTGGAATATGGAGACATTGTGCAATGGAACTGGAAGGAATTCCATGGAATAAAAATAACTATTACATCCAAATATTTTTTATTCTTATTAAAAATAATTCCTTTTTAAAATGCGGCTCCCTTTACATGTGTTATCCAATTTATAAAAGTAGCAATATATGTTTATCAGAAAACAATTATTCAAATTTGACAAAATTTTACGAATAAAATAGTATTTAAATATTAAGGTATGTGAATGGATGCAACTCAAAGATTACTAACTCCATTAGACCAAAATCAGATAATGTAATAAACACATAAAATATGATACAATAACAAAGTTTTAACATTGTTTTATTATTAAATAATTTTTTAACATTTTTTTTTATTAATTTTCAAGTTAGCTACGATTGATTTGCTATCCACTTTTGCAAATCTCGAATGTATGTGCAAAAAAGATAAAACTACAAAATATCAATGTCAGTTTATATTTTTTAAATTTGCTGATTTTAAAATTAAAAATAATGATTAAAATTAATATCAAAGTTAAGACTTGCAAGTTTTTGTCAAATTTCGTAATGGACTTGCCATTTGCTACGCCAAAAATGCAGATCTGAAGATATTATCATTACTTGAAAAGGTGAATGAAAAAAGGAGAAAATAAAGTGTGCCAAATCACTGGATCAACCATTTATGGAGCTGACTGTAGCTACGCTTCCCTCTGCTATCCAAATACCTGACAAACCCGATGATACCCAGAGGGTGCATTCCTCAGTCATAAGAAATATGACCAAGAATAAGTATCCATACATTTATTCAAAACTTATCAGTTATACTATAAAATTAGTTAAAATAATCATTTTACTTAAAATAATCACTTAAAATAATTACTTACAATAATTACTTAAAATAATCAGTTATAGCAAATAAAAACCTATCAGCGGAAGCTAAACTGGCAGTGCACAACGGAGTCCTGGTTCCAACTCTAATGTATGGAAGTGAAACATGGAGTTGGCAAAAGAAGGATGAAAGTAGACTGAATGCAGTCGAAATGCGATCTCTCAGAAGAATGTGTAACAAAACGATGTATGATAGATGTGCGAATAGTGAAATAAGGAAGGAATGCAAAGCTGAGGTAAGCATTATCGATAAAATTAAGAAAGGTGTGTTGAGATGGTTTGGATATGTGGAACAAATAAGTGAGGAAAGAACGGTAAAACAAATTTATGAGGCGAATGTTAGCGGGAAAAGAAGCAGAGGAAGACCGAGAAAAACATGGCACGATCAGGTATGATTGAAAGTGGTAAGGTTAGGAGTCGTAACAATCGGCGGGTATGTATGAGGAGATGCATGAACGTGGAAGAGGCGAAGAATGTTTGCAAGGACAGAGTGGTGTGGCGCTCTATTCTCTCTGCCTACCCCTGCGGGGAAGCGGCGTGATGGTTAGTTAGTTAGTTAGTTATAATAATTTTACCTAGTTGTAATATACCCATCAGTATGATGACAAGCCCGGATAGAAATCCCAGTAGAATGACATAGTCGATGGGAAGGGCCTTGCAGTATTGAAATATCAGAATCGACATGAGACTTGTAGGACCTATTGATACCTCTTTTACAGTCCCAAATATTGCATATAGCATTGTACCTGAAATAATAATAATTTATCAATCAAATACACCTGTTGATGGGAGGATTGTATTGGAAATTAGTAAATACCCCAAGATTTCTATATTCCCATTTCAATAAACTTATTCCACGACAAAAATCTCAATAAAAATCTTGATAAACGTATTATTATCATAAGATATTATTATATTTTATTTATTGTTTCAGCATTAACTTTGTGGTAAGACATGTAACAATAATTAAAGAAAACACTTCGTTTTTTACCACTTGAGTTTTATTATAGACTACATGTTTCAGAAGTTAAACTTCCATCATTCAGGTCTGTATAATAACTAAAATATAAAATATAAAACTTTTCTATAAATAAGGAGAGATATTATTATCAAAGATTATAAATAAGATCCAACAGAAGCTGGGTTTAAATGGTTTTTATTATATTTCCAATTTGAAGAAAGATTTAAATTGGAAACAAATGCGCAAAAGAAGGTAAACAGTTGACAAAAATTGATGAGGCAACAGGACATAAAGATCTATTGGATTTAATAGTGTCTTATTTAGAAAATATGACAAGACGAATAAGACAAATAAATGAGCTATGTGACAAATCTTGATTGATATAAGATATTATATCCATTGTGTCTATTGTATTGTTTTTAGGGATCAACTTTATTAATTCAATATGAACTATACACATTTACTTTCATTTTTAAGACATACTGTATAAAGTAAATATGCTATAAATCCTTGGCAAGGAGAATTTTCTAAAGTAACTAATAAATATTTTTAAAAAAATAGAAGCTGGGTCTAATTGCTAAACGTACGGTAAAATAAAACAAATTAAAAATAAAAATCAACCGGTTTGTTTTTCATATTGCCCATAAATGGGTCCTTAACCTTCATGTTTGGGGGGTGACGTACTCCTATTGACGACTTTTTAACAAGCGTTTACCCAAATTTCACGACGTCACGCTACGTACAATGTCTTTGTTGTGCAGTTAATTAACAAATAATTTATAATCTTACGTTAACTACACCGCGTCATTGCGTGACTAAATGATTCATATGCACATTGCCGTGAAATTCAAAATGCGTTAAATTTACGAACAAATAAACAAAACGCATATAAAAAAATGATGTCGGCAGGTATAACTTTCATAACATATTTTGAAGTGAAAACGTCACAAAATTTGAAGCAGTACATTTGATGTAAATACTCAATTACAAATGGCCATTCATTAGGTTCTGTGATTCACTCATTATAGTATTGACGTCAACAGGCTGCAGGCATAGACGCGTTGCGAACCTCTGATTCTGATCGTTTTTTTTCTTCAATTTATCTATTTATTTCTTAAATATACATGTACATATAATTTATCTGCATTTAGGCTCTTTAGGCATAGCCTGTGTTGAGCCTAAATACTTACATTTAATACAATTTTAATATAATTTTATTACAATTCTCGTGGTTTGGATGACGAATCTGGCAGGACAAAACTATTCCTACGACTTTTCCAGTATTATTATAAAGAGTTACAAATAATACTCAATGTGTTTTGAGAAATAGGGAAGTTCATAAAAATTTATAGGTTTTTTTTATTGAAATATAGATTTATGTAAGAAATCATAAGAAAATCGGTATGATGATTTTTTTAAAATAAAAAATCAAACATACTTGTTTTTATTGGGAGAATAATGAGCAATTCGTAATCTCATCACCTGAAATGTCATTAGTTGTTTTGACAGCAAGAATCAAGAATTTCGACCCTTGTTACTGTTACCGTTACCGCCCAGTTTACGTATCCTGTACGGGAAACTATCGTCTTTGGGAACTTTCATACTAATTTAGGTGCCAATTTTTCAATAACCTACATTTCGATAGTCGATTTTTGCAAATGAAATTATTGGCATTTCGGATTTTTATAAATACAAAGAGAATTTTAAAAAAGGCCCTGTTATTCGTAGAGTATGTTAAATTCAATATTCATACTGATTGAAAAAAGCCCATTAATTTTATCAAGTGATATAAACGTACAAATTCAAAGATACTGTAAAGGGTTAATCAACCCCAAAAAAACTCTGCTTACCTATGAACGACGAATATAGTCCATACTGAGCTGTTAAATTAGCTAGAGATGCGTACGCTATACTTTGAGGAATTAGCGTTAAACCTAGAGAAACGCCAGCAATGAAATCGGCAATCGCCGTGACCGTATCATATTTCGGCAACCACTCAAAAATTGGCATTCGTCTGTATAAAATATTTTTCAACGTCGTCTTTTTGCTTTTCTTCTCGGGGAAAATATCTCTCCGTTTCTTGTAATTTTCCTCCAGCTCGAATATGTCGTTGGTCATGACGATAAAAGTAAAAGATAACACTTCTGAATAAATAATAGCACCTCGACGGAATTTTCCTTTCGTCTTCAATGTTTTAAAGTTCACTAAACGGAAGTTTACGAGGTTTATCAGCCACGAATATTAGAAAAACTATGCATTTGCGTTCGATTTTTATGACGCCGTTACGTTGGAAAACTTAGCGCGACCGGTGGTTGCACGAAAATGATTCTCAGATGAAAATTCGACCGAGTTTTCGTATTCCATTAATAATTACGAAGCCTTCTTCTCGCCATTAAGTGGTCGCACTCTTATCTCGACACTAACTTGACGGTAGACTGTTGACTAGATTTAAACATCTATGCAGCTATTATCATTAGCTACAGATGTGTATTTGGTATTCTTGTAGTTTTTGGAAGAAATTTAATTTCATACAGCAAATATTGTCGAATAGATAGAGACGCGGATCTTTGTTTAATGTTTTTTTTTATACTTAAGTAGTATTAAGAACATTTCAAAAGTGTGGTAATTAAGTCTAAAATTAAATCACGATCGTCGTCATTAAGATTACGTATAAATCCTTCTGACTTTTCAAATATAATACATACATTGTACATACAAATAATCCAATCAAAATAATGCGTGATTTTTCTTTTTACTTATTCAAAATGTTACAATAAAAATATAATAATACAACAAAAACAATCAATTTGGATTTGCATCACAAGGTTCGCATCTAAAAAGGAAAAGAACTAGCAGATAACTAATATTTTGCGTTTACAAAACTTTTTTCCCTTATTTTTCGGCATATAAAATCAATAAAAAGAAAACGAATTTAAACATGAATCTAACCTTAATGTGACTTTTAATTTCGTTTAAAAATATGGATTTAATTTAATCACATGTTCAACAAGAGTCAAATTTCGCGGTAAAATATGAAGAAATAACTTGCTGCCCTGCGATTGGTCACTAAAAAGTCAAATGACCAATCAGAAAACACATGCAAGGGCTCCACGATTTTCCATATTTCCGGAGAACTTTAGGACGCCTTGTTGCCATCGACCTTGAACATTTTTACATAAATGTATGAACAAGTAAGCTTAGTTTGATCGTTTTTACAAATAAGTTTGTCAAAGGTTTTTTGATAAAAATAGAATCACAATCAATTTAGAAACTGTATAAAGAATTGAAAGCATAATTTTTTTTAAATGAGAATTTTTAGTTTTGTTTGTGATATCGAAATTGTTTATACAATTTTATGCAAACCATATATCTCTGTTTAATATTCAAAGTGACTTTAGTGAGTTTAATTTCTGTATAACTACCACTTTAAAAACAAGTACATAAGAATAAGTAGGTAAACACCCTGATTTCATGGGTCTACAATAGACTTGAAAACCACATCATAATATTGTATTAACCTATTTTCTTACTTTGAAAGTCGATTTTGCTTCCCATAAATTTACAATTATATTTTTCCCTTTCAATTGATCAAAAGGAAATGTTTTCACAATTTACAGACCGAGTGACCATGCTTGTGTTGTAGCCAGATCTATTTGATATTATATCTTGTAGCATGATATTTACTTTAATTTATTCGGCAGTCTCTTATAGTGATATCTATATATTTTTAATTTAATTTTTACTCGGTAAATCCATACCACTATTTCTTAAAATCTATTGTGACATTAAAAAGCTAGCGGTTCACAACGGCGTGCTGGTACCGACACTAATGTATGGAAGCGAAACATGGAACTGGCAAAGGAAGGATGAAAGCAGAGTGAACGCTGTAGAAATGCACTCCCTCAGACGAATGTGTAGGAAATCATTGTATGACAGAATTAAAAACGAAGATATAAGAAAGGAATGTAAGGCTGAACGAGGAAGAATTGAAAAGATTAGGAAGAGTTCTTTGCGGTGGTATGGACATGTGGAGTGAATGGATAACGAGAGAATGACTAAGAAAATATATTTGGCGAATGTGAGAGGGAAAACAGAACGAGGATGACCGAAAAAGACTTGTCACAATCAGATCAATCAGAACCTAAAATCTGGCGGTGTCAAAAGTCTGCATAATCGGAGGGCATGTATGACTAGATGTATGGATATGAAGGAGGCGAGGAGTGTATGTCAGGACAGAAGAGTGTGGCGTTCCATCTTCTCTGCCTACCCCTGCGGAGAAACAGCGTGATGGTAGTAGTAGTAGTAGTATTTACCAAGTAAAGTCTAGGTGACTATTGATATTTATAATTTTTTATTTATTTATTTTTTATTTATTGATTTGGCATTTAATTTGTAGAACTCCATTTTAATTTATGTATTAATTTTAAATCAAACACACATTTTTTAAATTCTATTAAGTTGTATTTTATTAACAAAAACACATAAAAAAAATATTGTAACAATTGTTTCGCCTTGTTAGGGCATTATCAAACGAATGTGAATTTTATGTGTTTTTGTTAATAAAACACAACTTAGTAGACTCAAAAAAATCTGTGTTTGATTTAAAATTAATACATAAATTTTTATAATGTTTGGCAATAAGTCTATAGAAACATTGCGAACTAGCACTGTTGTAACCCTAATGATATTTTTGTTAGTTATACAAATAAAGTATTGTCAAGTTGTACACCTGGGTATAGAAAGGAACATAATGATATTTTTGCTAGTTTCACAAATATTTTTCATCCTTCCTTTTCTCATTCTTCCTCTCTCAACTGCAGATGGGCCTCTAAATTCAAGGTTTCGTTAGGATTTCTTCTTTTTAACTCATTTGCAAGGTCGTACTACATAATATCAGAAATATTACAGAAAATTCATGTGTTGTAAAATAATAAAACGCAAAATGTAACTATAAAAATTTATTAACAGATAAATAACTACATACGCATCTGGTAAAAAATGGTATTACTTAATAATACTTTGATTATTTAGTTAAAGAATACATAATTTAAGATCTAGTTATGATTATGGTTAATTAGTGTGTTATTGCATCATTAGAGGTGTGACTAAAGTCGTAAGATAAACCTTTGAAATTATTTTTTTATGGATTTTAGTAGACTAAATGAATTGAATGGATTATTGTGATGAAATTGGCTACAAATTATTGTATAAGGTACATAATAAATGAAATTACAAAACATAAAAAAAACATAACATAGTGACGCTTCTTAAATTAATTATGTCAATGGGTGAGTCGATTACTTCAAGAAAGATTTTAGATATTCTTCTGAAAATATGATAAAGCGTACTTATAGGTACAATAAAGGCCATCATAGCTACTTGTATGATTAAAACAATTTGGAAAGTACCTTGTCTGTTTTCACAGAACCCTTTCATTAAATATTTCTATCAGTATGTTTATACTACAGTGATGAACTAAGGTACTATTGTGGGGTGATTTTTGTGAAAACAGTTAAGTAGTCTAGCATTATAAGTGTTAATACTAGCATGACTACATTGAAAAAAGCAATAGAACCAGAAAATGGTTTGCCAAAATATTTGTAAGGCCTTCCATGTAGACTTTCTGGTAAAAATCTAATACAAATCACCAGGTCAGTAACACAAAAAACTTGTATAAAAATTGCTGATTATTATTAGGTAGCAGAAAGATACTTACATATTAAATTACTTGGAGAATTTGGATGATGCAATATCTCTCAGGATGATAAAAAACTAAGTAACCCATTTTAAGGAGTAGGGTACAGTAATTATTAGAAAAAGTGCAAAATTCGTGTAGTCTTTCCCATTCCTCAGATTTGAAGGTGCCCGATTTATACGAAAAAGATATAAGTTTACATGAAAAAAATGACATACACCTCAGGGGCTTAGATGAAATATACCCTTACATTACTTGTCTGTAATGCATATATAAAAAATTCCAATAAAATATTAAAATTACAAAATAATAATAATAAAGTTACATGAATTTACACCATTCTATCCAAGTTAGTCCACCCTGCATTACAGATGATAGAGTCCAATTCTTTGAAGTTAATGTTGATACTGTTAAAACCTTTTTTATGCATATGTTATTTATGTTACCGACCCATTGAAAATATAAGCACTTATTATATGTACATTACACAATTGAGATACATATTTAATACAATTATGTATTATTAAAAATAATGTCTGGTAATCCAGCACCCAGACATTTAATTTACTATGTATGTACTCATATAAAATTTCAAGTAAATGCAAGCGCGATATGAAGTAAAAACTGCAAACTATATACGCACAAGGATTAATCTTATCACAATGTGAACGTCACTTAATATTATTATACAAAAAAATGATACTCATTCACAAAGAATGACAAATACAAAATTATTACTTCAATACCTATTGTAAAAAAAGAATTGCTTTGATTTATTTTATTTATTTTTGTCATACTTAAAAGATATGTTTTTTCTCATTTAAACAATTATAAAAAAAATGTAATAAAAAATAAATAGTAACATACAATAAAGAATATGAAATCAATATACAAAACACATAGAAAAGATTAATCTAAAAATCTCAAAATAGTATTAAATAACAAAATCAATTTTATGGTCTAAATTGCAATTGCAAAAACAGTAGTTTTCTATGATATGTGATTTTTTGTATTAACTTTTTAACATGTATATGTAAAACCTTTAATTGATTGTTAAACCTTTGCAAGTGCATAAACTATATATACAATTAAATATTGTACATATTATGTACAACACAGTATTGTACAATAATCTCCCAATAATTAATATCCTAAGATAATATATAAATGAAAAATCCAGGGTTAAATTTAATATACAAATTTTAGAAGCATTAAATAAACATTAATGTAACACGGTTCTCAAAGAGAACTTCAGTTGATCAGTCCCTGATATAATTATATTGGTCAGAATAAACATGGCAACTCTTTGATGACTTTGGTCATATTTATGTAAATATAAAAATTGGTTACTTATTTGAATCATGATCAATACAGTTATAACGGTTTTATTATTTTTTAATATTGAACTCCTACCATACTAATAAGATTTGTGACCTTATAGTCTATGAACGTGAATACTATAGATTTAAAGCAAAAAATCTAAATATTGGTATTGCTTGGACAACCTATTAACAACATTACAACATTATGTGTACAACATATGTATATGATTTTGTAAATATATGTCTACTGGTAGAAATAAAATGTAAGAATACATGTAAATCAACCCCCAAGTTGTAGACATTAAAATTGAAATCAAACTCAAATAACTAATTTAACCTTCCCGGGAATATGGATGTAAATGAACGTCGGTGTGAATTTTCCTCAAAGTAGTATCGACGTTAATGATCAAAGTCCGTCTGTGAGTTGATATGATGTACCTTAAATAGCAATGACATCTGTGGATTTTTGTATGTAATTTTGTCATAAAATAAAACCTGAGATGGTGAGTTTTATTTTTGACTATTTTTACATAATTTCTATTTACATACATAGACTTTATTACATACATAGACTTTATTACATACATAGACTTCATTACATACATAGACTTTATTACATACATAGACTTCGTGAAAAAAAAAACATGGAAAAAGAACCCACTCCCCAGAGAAAGTCGGACATCAATTTTTGTACTCCCAGAAAGGTTAAAACAGGAAATCAAATAAAAATTGAAGCTTAAGGCACTGCATTCTTGGGGCTTTTTCGTGGTCACATACTGAAATATTCATGGCAAGCCAATATTACAAAGAAAAAAACACTCGACAGATTATAAAGGTTGCCTTTTCAGCATAATTTGAAAGGTTGCCTCGTCGATTCCGACCAGAGATGTCGGCACTGGTGAGTTAGCGCAGCTTCCTGGAAATGGCATCGACCAGCTCATCGACCCGGGGGCTGGTGCCCTTGAAGGTGGCCGGGCTGGGCCCGATCATTTGCACCAACTGCGGCACGTCCTGCCCCGAGATCTGGCAAAACTTGAGCAGGGCCTTGAGGCAGCGGAAGAGGTGCTCTTCAACAGGCACCGTGGACAGGTGCTGCAGGATTGCCATTGTCAACTCTACTGCCACGTCGTCAAACACCTAACAAAATAGAAATAAAATATTAATCAGTTGTTATTATACTGAAATCACAAAAAAATGTAAAAGACATATTGTCCGTAGAACATTGTAATATTTTTTTGTATGAAGATTAATTTTATTTTGAAAAAGATGAAATACTTGTATAATACTAATTAATGAGTTTTTTTTCATTACACACGATTAGTTTCGAAAACTACAGATGTTTTCATCTTCAGGTGAAAAGGTGTTTTTTTATTTTTGATAATCAACATGTCATTCCAAAAAGTTAATGCCGAATTGATAAATAATATAAGTTTGATTTTTGTCATATAGTAACATATCGCCCAATCCTTTCAAGAACGTCATAATTCAAAAATCGACAATTTTCAGTTGTGCATATTTTCAGAATGCCCAGAAAATGTACTATATCCCAGCAAAAGCGGCATATTTTTACCTTAATATTTACCCGCTACAGGACAGAAAATGTTGTTTTTGCATTTTGAAGAAAAGGTAATGTTTACTTATTTTTTTAAATATACTAAATATTTTTTAAATGGAGAAATAACCTTCAGGTTTTACCTAAAAAGATTTGTCGCACAGTAAAAACTTCAATAAGTGGCTTGGTACTTATTTTTAATACATTGCCTTATATTTTTAAACTTTAAAAACGTTCTCCTGAAAAATCAAGTTTTTTGATTTATGACGTTCTTGAAAGGAGTGAGCGATATGTATTGTACACACCATATAATATTATAATTCATCATTCATTGGTGTATTATATTATTATATGGATGTATTTTTAAAAATGATAAAAAAGTTATAATATTTTGATGGCATAACATTGTTTTATTATTGTCTGAAAAACACAATAACTTAACAAAACATACTTTTTGAAACTTACTTTGATTTAAAATTATTCCCTTTGAATAAGCACTTACGATTTTTGGTTGATATTTTTATCAATATATTTTAGAATGACATTTTTTTCATGTTGTGGATTTTACAAAACTCAATTGGAGTTTGCACATTTTCTTTCTTTGTAATTTCAACATATTGCAAAATGATAGACATTGAGATTACATCGACGCTTTGATCTCCTGGTTGAATTAACAAGTCAGATGATTTAGTGCAGAGGTGTCAAACTCGAAAGGCACCAAGGGCCGCATAAGGTATTTTGGGTACTCGAGGCGGGCCACATCAAAAAACTCAAAAATCTAATTTTCATTTCAATCTGACTTTAAGTGAATAATTTATTCATTTTTAATCAATGTTTTACTCAGTAAATACCACTATTTCTTAAAATCTACTGTGGCACGTGTTTCGATGCAATCCACATAATTTTCAAACACTGTACGTGTTTGATATACAGTGTTTGAAAATGATGCGTAATGCATCGAAACACGTGCCACAGTAGATTTTAAGAAATAGTGGTATTTACTTAGTAAAACATTAATTAAAAATGGATAGATTTTACCACAAAGTGACTGCCGAATCAATTAATGAAAAATGAATAATTTATTATCAAAGACGGTCACATGAGGTACAGTAGATCCAACTTAACGATTTTGTAAAAGAATATCATATGTTCCCGTACAAAAAAAATATTTCAATGAAGAATTAAAATAAATGAAAAATATAACCGCGGGTATCCGTGGGCAGCGAGTTTGACATGCCTGATTTAGTGGATAATCAATTAGCAATAATACTCTGTGTCGGGAAAACTAGCTGGACTAAACCAATTTATAAACGACCATTATTTCTGTACATGCAAAATTAAGAAAGGGCAACATTGCATAAAATAATTTTATTTTATAATAATTCATTTTAGTCTTAAACAGATTGAACTTTCAGCTCATGGTTTTAATTACAATTTACTTGATTCACATCTCTTAATGTTGGTATCCACAGAAAGTTAAGCCTTTGTCAATAACAGCCGCCATTCTCTTCATTTGTGGTTTGTGAGATAACCACATTAAATACAATTTTTAAACGTTCTGATACCAATTAAGATGTATATTTACTTTCTCATAAAATTATATCAACTTATCTTGCAAAAGCGCGATATCACGGTTGAGATTTCCTTAATGTTTTATAGTTAAAATAAACTCTAAAAATGGACCAGGTAATAAATAAAACAGACGATTATATTATTTGATAACAAATCTTAAAAGAACAATGCTGGAGTACCATTTTCTTGTGAAAAAGTTAATTAATGTTTGTTAATTCATTTTTATTGACATGCAAACGGTTTTTTTAAATATGCAATTGAAAAGACAGAAAGTATTAATAATACGATTCAATTACTTGCAAAAATGTAGGGTGGAATACTAGTCATTAACTACCTAATAAATTAATACAATGTGTAATTGTGGTGCTTATTTAATGGTACTTCAACCAAAATGGTACAAGCTTCATTTCTAAACTTTTTACTCTCATCAGACAGCTAAGAATGAGATCACGTTGATTAGAATTTTTCAGAATTCATTTTAATCATGTCTTTATGTATAATTTAAAGCTGTAAACTCAAGCGGAAATAAAAAGTATGAATTGTAAGTGGCTTCCTTCATTCTGTCGAATCCTTCTCCTACACTTAGGAGTGAAATGATTTAATTAAATTAAAGCGAGAACTAGAACTAAACACCCAACTATAACTAACCTCTAGATATGATCCAACACTAGAATATACTTTAAAAAAATATAAAAGTATTTGAACATCTTAGGTTTCAATGCCCAAGTAGATGCCGATAGCTTTGTTTTGATTTACATTACATGCTGTTTATATTTTTTGCACAATATACAACCATTCAATGACATTTTATTTATGGGATTAGATTATTTAAAAACAAAACATTCTTTATTCATTTCATTCAAGGAAGTCCATTGAGCCGATCCGGTATTATTCTGAACATAAGAGATAGAGTGAATGCAGGTTAATTAGCTCTTTCAATTATAAAATTATAAATGCAATAAAAGCTAGCCAAGTCATACCCGAAAAAGGCTTATATTTACATATCATATTTACAAGAGAAAGTGACCAACTACCAAAACGTAAAATGTTCAGGAGGGCCATTTAAGTAACTTTTGCTTGGCAAGAAAATAAACATCAATGCAGTTGGTCATTTTTAACAAGTCAATATATTATACTTCCTAGTTTAAAATCCTTTGGGATTTTTCAGGGCAATATTAAGCTAGTAAGATATCAAATAGTCAATGATCACGTTTTTGTAATACAATGCACTTGGTCACTTTCTCCTGTATGACAACGATATATCCATGTAACTGAGGGTAATTTTCCAACAAATTCAATCTATTTTTTCCACGTACTAGGTTATTGTGTAAATGTTATTTTATCTATTCAAATTTTAATCTCGACAGAATTCCAACATCAGAAATAATCAGAATGTTAATGGCGCAGATGATAGCAGAGATTGTCCTGCTAACTAGCTCGGAATGGGCTAATAGAGAAGACGATTCAGTGTGCGAGTGATGGGGAAGCCATTGACTCCGATTAAGAAGAGTTCAAATTAATGGATTGTCTTGAAAAATCATCTCGGTACGTGAGGACTATCTCAATTCGTAATCACTGCCCTAGCATAAACGAAGCATTATGTTTAGTTTAGAGAGATTTCATAAAGGTTTAATATGATTAACATTAGAAACAACAGCTATTAGCTAATGCATCACGGATAGATTATTTTCCAGGAAGCTTTAATCTAACACGAATCTTGTACCTTGGAAATGGAGCCACGTGGCAAAATCCTTCTTAATCCTTTGGCATGATGCATTTTCTGGAAAAAACAATGCGCTGCAAAATATCTCGCTCACATGATCAATCCTGATCAAGATTTCCAAAAACCTTTTTAATTGAGGAAATTTCAATAAAAGATGTACAAACTGTACCAGACAGTAAAAAAAAAAATTAAGATTCTCACAATCGATTCAGGGCTCGAGGTTTAATTAATTTTTGATTTTCAAACCATAATTACAAAATTTCGAATCAGAATTTTAAAAATCATTAAACATTTTGTAAATTAAAACGGCTAGTATTTCATGTATGCAGCATTACTTTATCAAAAATATAAAAACATTGAAAGCTCTTATCTTTTAAATGAAATAACATATAGTTTACGGTACAAATTTTATAAAGGTCACAGTTAGAACTCGTGGATAAGTTTATATATATATTTATAACTGCTATACGTGAAAGGGCTTTCCCATCCTGTTTATTTTCTGTTCCTTCTCTGATTCAAAGAGACCGGTAAGAGTACTAATATGTTTGAGTAGTCATCGCCACTCAGTCAACTAGTCAGTATTGGAATTAATCGAACATAAACATCTCATATAATTATACTATACTATTCCGCTTTCACTACCTTCAACTCCACTGCTCTAGGAGACTTTTTCCAGACCTAATGAATTATGCATACACAACCTCGTACTTTAGAGTAAGAAAAATAGTATAAAATGAAGGAGTCTTTTTTTAAAGTAGATCAAAATGCCTGGTGGTAAAATTAACAATCATGGTGGAAAATTTAAATGTGGTACAAAGAAATATGAAAGAAAATACTGCATTTTGAGGCTCCTAAATGCCAATTTCAAATAATTCAGCAGATCTCAAAAATATAAAAAATCAGAGTACTTTTGGATCACAGTCATACATAATTATAGTAGTGAATTCTTAGGCAGAGTCTTATCTGGCATTGAGTACAGTAAAATAGAATAATTTCTTTAGTGAAAAATAATAAATTGATTGTTGCGTAGATGGTATGTGTAAGTATCTTTTATGGTGAGTTAGTAGTTTGCGTCTAGACTACAAGGTTAGGGTGAAAAAGCAGTATGTACACAGATATTTGCAATAATTGAGACAGGCAGAGGGAAGGAATCGGATACAGACCACAGTTTTTACCTCCTTGCAAGCGAGGTTGTGCACGATGGCGCTGCCGATGTCCTTGAGCTGAGGGTCCTCGCTGAGCAGGCTGTGCACCGCCACCTTGGTGGTGACGCGGATGTTGGAGATCTGCTGCCCCGAGTGGCTCCACTCCGAGATGTACATCAGCCACTCCGAGGATGACAGGTTCTCAAACATGTTGCAGACCTGCGCAAAGGTTATGATGTAAGAGCGAGGAAACAAGTTTAACCACTTAACAGTCAAATTTTGTCAAGAAAATTTAAAACATAAACAAAATTCTATTTATTGTCTTCGGATACTCGTTGTGAAGTGACGCTGTTCGATATTGATGCGCTTACTTTCGGTTATCCTGCTTTGCTTTGCTGACCTCCAGAACGGTAGCCGAGCATGCTGGCCATTACACTACGGAGGCGGACATTACACTAACAAGTCAGATTAGAGACTCACGAATAAGGCGAGTGCCCTCTGCTCCTCGATCTGCAGGCGGTCGATGGAGTGCGCGTAGTTCATGAGCACGTGCTCCCTCCGATCCTGGTGCAGGAGCAGCACCACGTCGTCCTTCAGGGCCGCGCACGCCAGCGTCGAGAGCACCGCCTCGCGGGACCCTGCCGGCAGCGCTGTGTCGCACAGCAGGCGGCCTGGACAGAATGACAATCACTCACTCAATATTCCGTCATATATGAAAAGTGGTTAACATTACAGAAAAGTTTGTTTATTCGAGACTGAATGGATCTAATCTTGTAAAAATATTTCAAAACTTGAATAAGCAAAATTGAAAATTGAATATTAAACTCATTTTCCATTTACAAGTTGATGCCCTGTTTAAAAAAAAATTGTGTTAACACACTTCGGAAGGGAAAGGTTTTACTACCCGTTCGATCGATTGATGCTTAGGACTGGAAGGGTATTTTTACCTTCGACGCGCCTTACCTGCACGGGCCTCATTTTAAAGTCAGAAAAGGAATTACATATTTAATATTTTTATATGAATATTATGTACCAATCTCTATGTAAAGGTCTTAATTTCACTTGTCCGAAATGTGTTAAAATAAATACAACAAAAAAAGGGCGTACATTGGAAAATTTAAATAAATAAAACAACAAAAATGTTTGGATTTTTTTTTGCGCTGTTTTATAATTTTATTTTTCGAATTTCAAATTTATAAACGTTTTCAAGTCATCTAAAGCTTTATATCGAGTATCACGAGACTACGGATTTTCGCCAAAAAAACTTTATAATTTTATCAGAGGGACAAGAATTTTTCATTTTAGAGGGACAAGAAAATTTTCCAATATCTTTCATATTTGAAACAAAAAAATTAGAAGAATTGTTTGAAAGTTTATTCAACTAAACAACATTGCCGACTCACCAAGATTTAAAAGTGATTTATTTCTTTCTAATTTTCATTAAATATTACCCCGGGTTGAAGCACAAGACTGGCCATTTGCCATTGATTATTTAACAAGATAATCAATCAACCATTCAGGTGTAAATACTGACCAATGAAGCTGAGGAAGTTGTCTCCGAGAGCCCAACTGCCCTCCCCCTCCACCAGGTAGTGATGCAGCTCCTGCAGACTCTGCTCATCCTCCGCCGAGAGGGACGCTGAACTCAGAGATGATGCCAATTTGTCAAATAAATCCGTAGCCTGCAATAAAACAAATTATTGTACTCCATTACCAAATTTTGTTTTTGTTGTTGTTGTTATTGAAACTACTTTATGTTGGGCCATGTGTGGGCAAAGTGTGGCTCAGGAGCCGCATGCGGCTCTTAGACAAAATTCAAATCCAAGATTCGGACCTGAAATACAAATAGAAAGAGCCTTTGCTTAATAAAAGCTTTTCCTATTCCAATAAAGATGTCGGTAGTGAACTCGCATGAACTGTGTCACGAGTTTGATCAATATATCTAGGGGTTCCGAAAATTGAGTATTGCGGTTGTAAATCATGGGTAGAATTGGTGAATGTTACACGTGTGTAGGGTGATCACTTAAACCAGCTTATGACGGTCGTAAGCCCTGTATATGGCCAGACTTCCATATTTTTCTTCATCTATGTTGAGATGTCAATAAAAATATTTATTTTGAATAAAGAGTATTTAACCGGCTCGATGATACGAGCGCGTTAACCCGCTCTCCGATTCCGTGCTTACCAGGCTAGTCATACAAAATGAGTGCGTAAACGTGCTCTCGTTTGAGCTTGTTGCAAGCCAATATCAAATGCAATTGCAATATTTTTAAATTAGTATTTATAGAGACATTCATTAGGAAGATCAAGAAATACTAAAATATTACAATTTACCGTTATTATCAAGGTTACAGTCATCTTTTTAAAAGCTTTGTTGAAAAAATCTCGGCCTGCTGGGTACGGCCATATTAATGCCTTCCGGCATTGAAAGGGTTAAAGTTGCTTTGGAGATTAGCATAACCTATTGCGTATTAGCGTGCGCTTTTTGGCGAGTCCTTACGTTCATGTCGCTGAAGACTATGGGCGGGTCCCTCTGGCGCTTCCTCTCCTCCTCCTCGAGGCGCTCCTGGCGCTCCAGCTCCAGCGCGCGGTCGCAGGCCTTGTTGGGGCGCGCCTCCATGCCGCCCTCCGCGTCCTCCAGCTCCTCCAGGGGGGCCCCGTTGCTGGCGCCGTTCAGGTGCTCCGCCGCCGCCTCCGCCATGCCGCTCTTCCTCCTGTGCGGGCTCGGGGGCAAACCTGCTCGCGACGCAAACAGTTCAATCGTTTCATTCAATCAACAATACAGGGAAAACAAGAGAGCTTTTAAAAATATTTCACAATATAATTACAGTCAACCCCCTATAACGCGGAGATAGGTACGGCGTTATGTTTTTTAATTGTATTTCAATTTCAAATGACTCATTACAGTCGTTTCCGCTAGTTAAAATGTAAAAATACAAATTAAAACATTAACCCATTATAAAATTCCCAAAGATAAAGAGGTAGGGGTCTACCTATGTCAACTTTGTAGGGGAATTTACTGTATAATTAAGTATAAAAATGATCTATTATATCAATATTAAAAAAAGATTCCACAAAGGCTTGGCCTGTGTGTGGGAATACATTTTAGTTTAGAAATTTAAATAAAGGGTACTGGAAGAATACGAATAGCTTAAAAGTGCTAAATACTAACATTTGTTTTTAACAGAAAACAAAAAACCAAAAAAATTAAATTAAAACATTAATAAGTATTTACTATATGAGTTATCCATTGAAAGAAGAAGCTACTTAGATCAAAGGTATTTCTGTAACTACGTCTGTATTGTGTAAAAGTGAGCAACTATGCAAGGTGTGTGTTCATTCGGGGTCCAATCTCATATGAGATTCTGTACAAGCAGCATTTAAATAATATGTATTTCTTTTACTTTTCTTCGATTAAAAATAAAATAATAGTACTTTTTTAGTATTTGGACACACTCAAAATGTTGTAAATAATAGTAGTTAAATTAAATAAAGTTAAAAATAGAAATTAAATAAAATACCTGAATTACTGAATTCTGAGTATTCGGAAGAGCTGTTGCTTTGTTTCTCTTGCTCTCTGTCTTGTTTTTTCTTCTTCTTTTGTTTCTTCCGCTCTTTCCTGGCGATTTTCTCGTTGATGGAGTTTCTCTTTTCGTCTAGTGCGAGCGACTGTAGTCTAGAATAACGAGTTAAAACATATTTAAGATATATCACATTTACGGCGTTAAAAGAAAGAAGATCTAAATTTTTAAATAAGTACCTCGCTTCTTCAATTTGGGTGTTCAACTGAAGGAAATCGGGACTCTCCTGTCGTGAACCTCGGACCCCGTTTGTATTGATGACACTCTAAATTAAAATAATTATATTATGTTTACAATCTTCAAATATCAACTGCTCACGTAAGTACACGACTCCCCAGTCTGCAGATTTTGTATGGAGGATAATGAAACACAAATCCACATTCTCTATAACTCTGACGCACTCGCTTGCAAACGTCACATACTTGGAGGGTTACTACTAGACTCCGAGAAGGTGAAGCTCTTACCACCAAAACAGGTCAAGAGATACATGACTCATATAGGTCTTGAGAGTGAGCTATGATACAGAGGGAGGGCACAATGGAACTAATATCGCTCACTCCTTTCAAGAACGTCATAAATTAAAAAACTTAATTTTTCAGGAGAACGTTTTTAAAGTTTAAAAATATAATACAATGTATTAAAAATAAATATCAAGCCACTAATTGAACTTTTTACTGTGCAACAGATCATTTTAGGTAAAACCTGAAAGTTTTTTCTCCATTTGAAAAATATTTAGTATATTTAAAAAAATAATTAAACAATACCTTTTCTTCAAAATGCAAAAACAACACTTTCTGCCCTGTAGCGGGTAAATATTTAGTTAAAAATATGCCTCTTTTGCTGGGATATAGTACATTTTCTGGGCATTCCGAAAACAAGCACAACTGAAAGTTGACAATTTTTGATTTATGACGTTCTTGAAAGGAGTGAGCGATATGGTTGCAGTGACATACGGGATGCAAGATCCCTTGACCTCATAAAAAAATAATAAAAGTAACACAAAGTTCACCCGACAAGGACAGCAGCTGCCCCCCTCATATTCTGCAGTGTAAATTACCTGAGCTCCAGATCCCAAACTATCGATGAGCGGACGTAGGGTCTGACCGAGAGGAGTGCTGAGGATGTCCTGGGGAAGTTCGAGGATGTACTTGGGAATGCCTCCTCCGCACAGGAAGTTGGCCAAAGAGTCCGTGAAATTGTTGCAGTTGTAGTCAAACAGATTGTAATCCGTACCTCTGGAAACATTTTGGGATGTTTATTTCAAAAATTTTGGATCCTATCCAAATAAAATTATTTTCAATACATACTTTGTAAACATGATATTTGTAGGAGGGATAAAAATGTAAAATATTGACAAAGTGATCATACACTAACATAAAATTGTGTTAAAAAATATTTTTTGCTGTAATTTCTACAATCCGGACATTTAATAAGTAAATATATATATGTACACCGAGGCCTTGTATGGCAAACTCTCTGTATAAACTTTTCATGCTACAAACATTATTCAGAAGGAAGAACTATTTACTATTCTAATCGAAATGAACATCTAGAAATTAATTATTCTATTACATCTAGAAATGTAATTGAGGTACATTTTATACAATGAACTAGTGATAGGCGATCAAATTAATTAATAACTTGTTTTGAAGAATTCGTTAGAAATAAAGCTAATCAGTAGTTCAAATTTGGTTGCATTTACATATTTCTATCTCTCAATATATTTGACATCAAAAACTTAAGCTGGAAAGAAACAAATCATGAAAAAACAATGAATATCTTCCGGATCGGGTAACTAAAAAAGTAACAGTTATAATTTCATCCAATGAACTAAGTTGTGGTACAAACCAGCAATGTATTTGACATTAGATAATTATCTTTAATATCTCATTTCTTATTTCAAGGTGACATTTTAAATTTCGCTTTTTTTTCAGTACTAAGCATATTTGGTATTTTGTTGTTATGTTGAGGTCTTAATCGATTAACACTATTCTATAATAAAGGAGATAGTTACCTGAATGTGGTACCTCCTAAGCCGACAATGTAGTCTATGAAGATCTGGTATGGGATGAATGTATCTCCAAGCTTCTCGATTCTCTCCGGGGGACCCAACACAGTGCCTCCCTGAGAAAAAATAAAACATACAATTATAAATCAGACATGAACGAATAACACTCATCCAAGATTCATCCCCTTTCATTAGGACATATGCTGTGAGCATACTACTAAACGTTACCAAGTAATTACATGTATGTAATTTTAAAATCAGTTCATTCAAATGACAGATAACTGCAGGTTTTTCTTGCTCGTTTCTCAATTTTCATTAATTGATTCGGCAGTAATTTTGTGGTAAAATCTATCCATTTTTAATTTAAGTTTTACTTTTAATACCGTTTCTCGAGTTAAATTTTTATACTGCCGTGACACTCTATTATAGTTGAAGGTTTGATTTTTTTCCTCTAAATAGCATATAAAAACCTTATTTAGAATTAATAAAATATAAGTCAAAATAACAAGTTTTTTTTTTAACTTAGCCAGTTTTCGCAGTATGCTCATGATAATGAAATAATTACATTATAGTAAAATCTTTATTACATATATATACAATGAACAAACATATAAAAGGGCGTTGTTGGTTTGTCAGATGATTCCCTGATAGGGAAAACAGCTTTTGATAAAATGAACACAGAAATGGTTTTAATAATGTTAAGTATTTGTTTTATGCATGAAAGTATACTTTTAAAATATGAACTATATAAAACCATACAAGATTTTGAGTGTGTCCAAATACTTGTTCATAAAATCTGGATTATCTCCAATTACAGGAGTTATTTTTTTTTACGTGTGTAAAGTGCCTTAAACCTGCCTATGACGGTCGTCAGCCCCGTAAATGCCCAGACTTCCATATTCTTCTTCATCTTTGATGAGATGTCAAAAAATAAACCATACAAGAATTACAGTTGCCCAATTGATGATAACAGCAGACTGTGATGATGTATTTTCATATTATTTTATTAATTAAGTTTTTATCACAAAATATTTCATTTGTAAGAATAATTATCATAATATGAAATTTATACAAGTAAATCCAATTAAAGTCTCATTTATTCTTGTTTCTTCTTTTTAAGACTTTAGGACGGGAATTTTAGATTATAAACAAGAAATGACATACAGTAAGTGCAATCCGGATATGTTTTAAAAAATACAGAGAATAAACATCTAAATAAATATCTCCATCCCAAGTTTTGGCAAAGTTTCCTAATATACACACATTATACGTTCTTGTGGTTTCAGGTACCCAAAATAGATATTGACAAATACTAAGAATATTCTAAACTTTTCCATGCCAAATTAATGTTGTGTCTAAGTACATTCATATCTGATTGTTCCAAATGGATCATGGAATCCACAATAAGCAAACCTGAGATAAATTTAAAAAAATGGATGTTTCAGCCATGCCAACCCCCACATACACAACTCATGGAAAAATTTACAGACAAAAATGACACATTTTTAGATTTTCACGGCGCTTCATATAGTGAAATCTTTTAAGCAAATTGTGCGGCATTTAATGATGACTTCTTGTGAATGTTTCAGGTTGCATCGCAGTGTACATCATCTGCGACACTATGCGAAATGTCATCAATAAGCGTTTACAACTCGCGGCATAATAACCTAGAAAACACGGCCAGTAAAAATACACATATCATAGAGACAACAGGAAAAGTAGAGCATACGTCATTCCAGGAATTTTTCAGTGTATTAAAAAATTTGAAATAATGAAAATAGAATCTATTGCTTGTATTTTTTTACTTCCTACACAGATGATACGGGATTAACTTTATCATTATTTACATGAAGGCAAGGTGATCAGTCCCGCGGTTTGGATCTAAGAATACAATATATTTTTATAGGACAAGTGAAGGAGCTAAATAAGTACTATATGGGGAAAAAATAGGGTAATATTAATTAAGAAGAGGAAAAGAAGACTAGCAGGAATGGCTACGGTACTCATGGTTTCATACCCATACTCATACAAGCGTATGTAAATGGAATTCATACAAGGCCTTTGCTATTAATTTAACACAATTCTAACATTAAAAAATGTACCAAAATGTTACTCTTACTCTAATGCTGATGGGTGAAAAAGAATTGTGACTTGAAGGTTTGTATTATAGTCGCGTAGTTTAAAGCTTTTAAAGCAGGTTCGAAAAAAAAAACTTGGCACCACTTTGTGAGGAAATGTTTTACTTTGCAATATTCTTAGCATTCATGTCAATATCCTCAATTGGTTTATATTTAGCACTCAATATGGGTCAAAGAAAAATGTTTGAGAATGAAACAATAGTTTTTTTTTTTATTAATAACAAAATTAAGTAAAACATATTTTAAATGGGCTAAACTAGCTTAAAAAGCATGATGCATTTCCTTTTTTCTATTTGTTTTCACAAATAAGATACTAATTTAAGTAAATTAAAATAAAGGAACGTGCCATATTGCCTAGTAATGGATAGTACACACAATATAAACAAAATGATAAAATAAAATACATACTTATATAGGCAATATAACAGAACGTGGACGACCGAAAAAGACTTGGCACGATCAGATCAATCAGAACCTAAAATCTGGCGGTGTCAAAAGTCTGCGTAATCGGAGGGCATGTATGACTAGATGTATGGATGTGAAGGAGGCGAGGAGTGTATGTCAGGACAGAAGAGTGTGGCGTTCTATCCTCTCTGCCTACCCCTGCGGTGAAACGGCGTGATGGTAGTAGTAGTACTTATATAGCTCAGGATTTTTTAAAAAATATAGCCAAAAAGATGTAAAAAATAATACTTCATGGAATTTATTTTTATTGAAGCTGTTTCACTTTGATATTCCATAAAAAAATTCTTAAATCCATGTTTATGGCAGATTCAAAAGCCTTTTCATAAGTTATAATATAATTGTCACAAAAAAAACAATAAAACGATGAAAAATAATAAAAAAATAAATTATTAAAGGTTATTGAATATAAATATGCTAATTCAAATAGTTGAAATAAATTAATATTGTTAAATAATATGTAAAATAAAAATAAACATCATATTTAAACATTATAAAAATGGTAAACTAGTTTGAACAAATGTGGGTACGACTTTTTGACAAAATTCTTTAAAATGTTAATGTCAAAGAAATATGGGATATTTCGAATGTATAAAAAATGTGCGCGGATTAATTGGAAATAAAAACCAACTATTTATAGACCAATTACTCGAAGCGTACACTATAAAATGAGGATATAGTTACTCAATCACAGATCCAATGTATCCAAGATCCAGAGTGTCCGGGGGGTCGGCAAACAGTATGCACACAAACTACACGATTACGGGATGCAACAATGTGACGTCGGAGTGGTTTGAAATTGAAACACGTGAATTATTCCAGAAAAATGAAGCCGGCAATGGCGGCACTGATCCGAATTTAACTGAGGCCAGTCCGGTAGTGAGTGTGTCGTCAGGCGGGTGAAATGTGTAATGCACGGAAATAGAACGGTTTATATTAGGAATCACACTCCAAACATTTGCTGCCACCACATGAGATGGGTGAATGCATCGTGTCTGCATCTATATTTAGAAACCAGAATGTTTTTTTTATTTGTTTTGATTCATTGACTATTTATCATGCTATAAGATATTTATCCAGAGAAATAATATTTTTAGTAAAATAAGAGTAAGTAATTTCACAATATTTTGAGTGTTTCCAAATTTTCGTTCACAAATTCTGGATTCGATCCACTCGGAATAATCAATAACAAGATCAGATATCAATAAAAAATCTTGAACAAATATTTTTTTTTTATTTTTTTTATTTATTTCTTAAGTTAGCTTATATTAAAACTAATATAAACTATTATATACATTTACATCATCTTTATATATTTACATTTCCTTACAGTAACTTAGACATTTATTTTTAAATTCTTTCAGACACTTTTCATTCTTCATACATTCAGGCATCTCATCATACATTTTTAAACCCTTATACATCAAGCAATTTTGCGACTCAGCTCTTTTCAATAATGGTAGTCTTATTTTATCCTTTTGTCTAGTAGCATATTCATGACAATTTTTGTTTAAGACAACTTTATCCTTAAAATATTTTGGCAACTTATCGTGAAAAAATTTATGTACAAATATCAACATATTAAATTTAAGTCTTCTTCTTACAGATAACCATTTTAGTTCATCTCTCATTCCTTTTACATTGCTATATTTATTCTTCCCAAGAACTATTCTCATCGCCCTATTTTGTGCAATTTCTAGTTTATTTAGATTTCCTTCGTTTGCTAAAAATAACACTGTTGAGCAGTAATCTATATGTGGAAGAATGATTGTTTTGTAAATTAGTTCTGCAGTATCTTTATTTAATTTATTCCTTAATCTACTAAGGAAAAATATTTTTTTTGATATTTTTTTATTAACGTGTTCAAAATTTGCATTTAATGTCAATTTTGAATCTAGTATTATGCCCAAATATTTCATTTCATCAACCTTTTCTATGGTTTCATTATCAATATATATATATTCATCCTTGGGTTTGGCTTTCTTCTTCCTAACTCCATGTATTTTGTTTTCCCAACATTAAGCTTAAGTTTATTAATTTTGAGCCACTCGGATATTCTGTTTAAGTCCTCGTTTAATTTTTGTATGGTCTCTGTATAATTTTCTCCCGCTATATATATTAATGTATCATCGGCAAATAATTGTAGTTTGCAGTGTTTTATTATATTAGTGATGTCGTTTATATATATTATAAATAAAATTGGTCCTAGAACTGATCCTTGGGGAACTCCTAAATTATTCTCCAAAGGTTCAGATATTTTGTTTTCTATTTTAGTTACTTGTTTTCTTCCTTGAAGATATTCTTTGAATAAATTGAGGGCCTCATTTGAGAGTCCTATTATTTCAAGTTTTTGTAGTAATTTTTTTCGATCTATTGTTTCAAACGCCCTTTTGAAGTCCAAAAACACAGCTAAAACATACATATTTTTATCCATTTCCCTTTTCCAAGTATCAATGACAATATTAATTGCAGATTCACACGAGTTGTTGTTTCTAAAACCTGATTGTTCCTGACAAAGTAATTTATTTTTTTCTAAATATTCAATCAATTGTATTTTTATTACTATTTCCAAAATTTGTTCATATTTCGGTAACATGTTAATTGGCCTAAATTCTTCACACTTTTTTGTATTCACCACTTTTGGTATAGGGATTACCATCGATGTTTTCCATGTGTTTGGGAATTTCCCTTTTAGTAACGATTCGTTTATTATGTTAAGTAGATGCTTTCCAATTTTCGGTAATATGTCTCTTATTATTTTAATTGTTAATCCATCCGGACTTGATTTTGATATTGTATTTTTTAGTACTAGCTTAAGGTGTGTCATATCAATTTCTTTAAATACCATTTTATTTTTTATATCCTGAATATTTTTTACTGTTGTTTCATTAATTAGTGGAATACTTTTGTTTATATCTTTGATGCTTTCTATAAAGTATTTATTAAAGCATGTTTGTGTATTTCCTTTTATTTCTTTCGGGAATTCAACCGTGTTTTTCCTCACCTCCTCTTTACTGTGTATTAGTCTTTTGATTGTTTGCCACATTTTTTTGGGATTTCCTTTTTCGTCTTGTAATTTTCTTTTAAAATACTCATTTTTGCTGTTTTTTAATAATTTAGAGTACTTGTTTCTTATCATTTTAAAAGTCACCCAATCTTGTGTTGTTCTTGTAATTTTTGCTATTTTATATGCTCTATCTCTATCATATTGAAGTGATTGTAGTTCTCTGTTATACCATTTATTTGTTCCTTGTATTTTTACCGACTGAATCGGAATCATAATATTGATTGCTTCCGTGATACAATTTACAAGTGCTTCTGCTTTTTCATTATATTCCATGAGATTGATTTTATCTATATTACCAATAAGGTTTGTTAATGTTTCAATGTCATACTTTTTTAGATTTCTGTATTGCATTTCATTGATTAACTTTTTTGAGTACCTGGTGTTTTTTAGATTATCCGATATGTGGATAATATTGTGATCGGTAATTTTTGGTTCATCTTTCACTTTCACTTCAATATTGCATGTGTTGGATATTACTAGATCAATTAAAGTTCTCGATTTGTCTGTTATTCTAGTTTCAGTTTTTACTAATTGTTTCATACCATTCGCTTGGATAATTGCTTTTAGTTTTTTAGTATATGTGTCTTTTAAATTTAACATATTTATATTGAAGTCTCCCGTAATAATGTTATGCTCATTATCATTTAAATTTTCACTGCACCAGTTCTCAATAAATGTCAGAAAATCTTTGGTACTTGCATTCGGAGAGCGATACACTATTCCGTATACCCCTTTTTTGTATCCTTCATTTATCCTAATTGCTAAGATCCAGTAGTTTTTTTCCAGTTGAGTTCTATTGATAATTTCATAGGAAATGTTATTTTTTATTATAATTATTACTCCTCCTGTATGTCTACTATCTGAATCACATCGTATTGATGTATAACCTTGAAAACTAATTTCACTATCTTCAATTTCGGCTGTTACATGAGTTTCACTTAACATTACAATTCTCGGTTCGTTTTGTTCAATTAGTACTTGAATTTCTTCGTGGTGTGCAATTAGACTTTGTATATTTAAATAAATTATTTGGTTTAGTTTATTACTTTTCAAAAAAATGTTACTTTATTCTTTTCCATTTCCAGTTTCCTTTTGTATACTGGGCAGTTGTAACTCCATGCTGGATGTCCCGCGTCTAAGTTTAATTTTAGTTTGTTTTTAGTATTTACGCAATTTATACATATTTCTTCACCTTTTTTTATGTGACATTCGTCACATGCGTGATTTTTTGTACATTTTGGGCATATTTGTTTTTCATTCGTGCACTCTGATATTTTGTGATTAAAACCATAGCATTTGTAACATCTTTTTACATTTAGCGCATCGTAAATTTTTACCCTTTCCCATCCAATATTTATTTTTTCCATTTTCAGCATTTCGTCATGAGTTTTCGAGTCGACTTCTAGATATATTATATATTCCTCACCTGTGGTAAGTTTTTTATTTCGAACTGCTCCAACATGCATTGATTTTGGTTGTTCTATGAAATCGTTCTGTATTTTAATATTTGTAACGATTTCCTCGTTCGACATTTTATGTGAGACTCCCACAATTTTAATGCATGGCATCCTTTTTTTTTGAACATTAGTTTGGTATTTGTCTGGAAATTTGTTTTCTATTTCTTTTTGCAATCTTTCTGACGCTTCATTGTTTTTGCAGGTTAATATTACTTTTCCGTCTTTTGCATTTTTCAAATTAGTGATTCTATTTTCTATCGGACTAATGTTTTTTTTTATGTCTTCTTCTGTTTTTTCGGTAGTCTGTTTTTCTTTCGGTGATATTACTATTATTTCTCCTATATTTTTGTTTAATTTTGGATTTCCTTTATACACCATTTCTTTTAACATTTTATTTTCGGTGACTATTTCTGCCATTTTCGTTGTCATTTCTCCAATAACACCCATAATATTCAGAATTTTAGGATTCAGTTTATTCATTTGTTCTTTGCTTAATTTTGTTCCACTATCAATAATGCAATTTTGTAATTGTTTTGTGGCATCTATTGCTTTAGTAATGTAAATCTGTGGATCCATTTTAGGTTAGTTAGGTACTTCTGAATAATTATTAATTATTTATCACCTTTCTGATTTTGAGCAATTTCTATGGAATGCAGTAAATGGTCAAGTGTCACCCGTCTATTTTTATGTCAAAATCTATGACTTCACTGCTGTCAAAATATTTGTAAAATGGTGTTTTTCGTACTTGTATTGTTGAATCACATTTAACTTATTATTTAATCGTTTCACTCACACTTTTTATAACAAATTCATATATGAGACATCTACTTGAATGTAGTTTTAATTGGCTATATTCACTTATTTGTTTACTGGCTTTGGCTGCCGTGTTTACTGTTTGATATATTATTGTTGCTGCTATATTTATTTTAAAAATAATTAGGATTTTTTTAAAAGATTTTTCTACCCGCAGTTGGTACAATCTTTAATACCTTGGATAATACCCACAGCGCATTTGCACAGTGCAGCACAAAATTCAGTACCTAACATCCATACCTCAACGTCTCTGGACTAAATTATATTATAATGATTTTCAGATTATTTTTTTTGCACTTAGCGAGACAGACACACAGAAAAAAATGCTTTTAATAAATGGGACATTGAATATATACAGTTCAGGCATTTAAATTTAAATAGGGGCATCAACTGGATTAACGGTTTACTGCAGGAACTCTGTTGAAATTTTCCAGAACTATCTTCTATCTACCTTTTCCAGTTCTAGCCAAGATTCTAACCACTGTAAAGAGAAAATGGATAGAAAATGCTTTTAGATATTTGTCTTACAGAATGGCTACTACAAGTTAGGGAAAAGGGAGGGCGCTGTAGTGCAAAAAGTAGTTGATATTTTAAAATATGAGCACTTATATATTTCTAATAGATTAATATTTTGGAAATTTTTTATAAATAACTAGTATTTACAGTAAAAATATTTTTTTTAAAAAAGAAGAACTTTTTTTATATCGATTTTATTTCATATATTTAATTTATTCGAAATATCACCCAGAATACAGAATAAACAAATAAGAGGAAAATCATTATCAAACCACTTAATTAAATTTTTTGTGTAAAATGAGTTTAAAACCATCATTATGAATTTGGCATTCGTGTATTTGCTAAGTTTTGTGTTATTTTTTTTGTTATTAAATCTATGAAAAATATATATTCTAATAAAATCCAAACAATAACAGGTATAAGAAATATTTAATCAACAAGATAATTTATTAATATTTTTCATTGTTATGTTTTTTATAAATATGATAAAAAACTATAAAACACAGGGAAAAAAAACTAAATATAGATGTGAAGGAGAACCAGAACATTGAATTTCCAAAATAATATACGAGTATTAATTTTAAATTCAATATGAACTTGGATTCGGTCCAAAAGGAATTCAACAGCATGTTAAAATTTATATGCACAGATAATAAACACACATTCTAAGAGAATACACAATGCACATTTTGTGAGGATATTTAAATAATAACACATCAATGACAGTAGGTAACCTATTTCTTAAAATATGCACAAAATAACAATAACAACGTTATTTTACATGTTTAAATCAGTTTTTTTTTTGTAACAAATCATTTCACTTTAAAAAAAAAATTAAAGCATTAGTTTTCTGATGGACAATCGATTTCAAAATGCCAAGGCCATTCAGAATTTGAGTTATCCGTACTAATAAGATAATCAGTTAAATTATCAATTTTAAAGTACTGCAAAAAGTATTTATTTATTATAATGTTCATTTTATCCGTCTCCGTAGTGTAATAGTCAGCACGCTGGGCTACCGCACTGGAGGTCCCGGGTTCGATTCCCAGGGGGTGTCAAATAAATACAAGTGATTTTTTTTTCACTCTAATATTTATTCAATATTACCCTGGACTGGTAACTGAAGCGGAGGGCTGATCACCTTTCCTTCATGTGTTGCAATCAAGATAACACTGCATTAATATGGTGCAGTGCCCTATGCATCATCGGGTGTGGATAAGGGTTAAAAAAATATATGTATATATTTATATATATATATATATATATATATATATATATATATACATATATATATATATATATATATATATATATATATATATATATATATATATATATATATATATGTGTATATATATATAAATAGAGAGTTTAATGTTTCCACCTAGAAATTATTCAAAATTATAATTTTTTTTTAAGTATCTTAACTTGATATGAAACATGTGTATGGAAGTCTGAGCATCGCAGAACTTATGACCTGGCATTTGGATGACTTAAGCGATCACTTTATACACTTGTGTAACGTTCACCTTTCTGCCCATTATTGAACATTCATATATTGCACGAATTCTTAAAGCTTGTATTTATGCAATGATCTTAGATCTCATCTGAAGGGTGAATAATCCAGTGTCTGATTTAATAAATAATATTAATATTATTAAATTCATATTATTATGAAGTAGGTATTTAAGTAATAGTTGTAGTAGGTAAACATGGATAAGGCACACTTTGAAATTTTTTGCAGGTAAGAGGTTTAATTGTAAATTGTAAATAAAATCTTTGAAGTGTCTGCCTCCGTGGTGTAATGGTGAGCGTGTTGAGCTACCGCGCTGGAGGTCCCAGGTTCGATTACCAGGGAGGGTTGAAAATAAATATTAGTGATTTTACACAATAACATTTATTTCATATTACTCTTGACTGGTCCCAGCGCAGGAGTGATCACCTTGCCCTCACGTAAGTATCGATCAAGATAACACTGCGTCAATACGATGCAGTGCCCTATGCACAATTGGATGCGGTTAAGGGTTAGAAGAAGAAGAAAATCTTTATGAGAGAAGATAAACCTACATATTTATTGTGACTTGTTAAATGATTGTGCACTATATGTATTTCTGAGAGCCACATTAATGGGTGCATTCACTCGAGAATTAGAGAAATATTGTGGAAGGAGAAGTGACTGTAAATTCCATCAGATCAAGAACCTGTACAATAAACACATAGATAAAATAAATTTAGGGTGAATTTTGCAATTGCAGAGAATGTAATCTGCGATAAAATCGTGCAGTCTTTTTTAGTACCCATAGTGCGCTTGTCCACTACCCGGAATTTTACCGTCCGGCAGTCCGGTTTTGAAGAATGAAAGCAACTACGACAGTTTAGCGTGATCGAATTTACGCCCAGCGTGTTCACGCACCGATCCGAAGAAAGATGGACAAAAGCACAAGCCAATCCAAGCCAATCATCTGTTTTATATGCTAACTGATGTGCCGGATGGTGAAATTCCGTGTAGTGGACAAACGCCCATAAAAGTGAAACTATTACTTAGTAATTAAGTGAACAAATTATATAAGAAAATTAATGTTTAAACTTTATTATTGTGCAAACATTTCTTTAATTACAAAAAAGTATTTTCATATTCAATAATAAATAGTTGTGTGTTTACATAATGCTATACTAATTGTCCGCATCCGTAGTTCAATGGTCGGCACGCTCGCCTACCGTACTGGAGGTCCCGGGTTCGATTCCCAGAGAGGGGTCAAATAAACATTAGAGATTTTTTTCACATTTATTTAATATTACTCTGGACTGGTACCTGAAGCGGTGAGCTGATCACCGTTCCTTCATGTGTTAACGATCAAGATAACACTATGTTTATATGATGCAGTGCCCTATGCACCATAGGGTGCGGATGAGGGGTTTTGAATATTACATAATGCTGGATTATACATTACAAAAGGGTTGTCATCATGATATTATTTATATGTCAACAGATGAAGAATAGCTATGAAATATTGCTGAGTAAAGAAATGAAATTAACAATAGATATCAGCCCGGAAATTTATTATTTTAAGGTTTTAAGATTTATTATACCCTTTAAAAATATTCAGATTTCCTTATTCCCATCTAAATAACTTTACCACCTTTATTAACCGCCCTACACATATGAACGTACGTGATACGCGTGGTTTTTCTTCACCATTCCGCGCTAACCCGTATGACCTACGCGCACGAGAAAAGATATATGTTCCAAAAATATTTAGTGCGTACCGGATACACTGACAAATTTTTGTCAGGTTTCATACCTTACAATATCTTGTGACAACAAACGTTGAGATTTTTTTGTTTGTTTATAAAAAATATGCCTGAAAATAACCCGAAGGTGGTTAAGAGTTAATATAAAAATAAAAATAAAACTACCATATATTTTTTTTATGATAATTTTTACATTTATTTATTTAATGCGGTTAATTTTTATTGAATCATTCAAAACAAAAGAACATAAAAGTTTTTTAATTGATATGATTCTTTTAGCAAGAAAACATTTTTTTAAATATGATTAGAAAACCTAAATAAAATAATGTGTTGTATACCATAACACGTGTAGTAATAAATAAAATGTCTGCCAGAATTCATGAGCGGTAATTATAACAACTGATGACGGTGGCAAATGACATTTACGATTTTGGCAGTAAAACAGTCCTACGTCTGAAAATCCAGACACATTTTCTACAAGAGAATGGCCTGAAAGATATCCAGAAAGTAAAAAAATGTTCATGTAACAAACCTTTATTAGAGTAGTGATTCTTTCTTTAAAAAAGCAATAAAATTTAATATTGCGTTATTAGTTATTTGGTAGTTCCATAATATGACATTTTTTCATAAATGCATATTTGGTAGGAAAATAAACAAATGAAAATTCACAAGTATTGAAGAGGATTATTCATAAATGCATTTTGGTAGGAAAATAAACAAATGAAAATTCACAAGTTTTTATTGAAGAGGATTATTCGTAAATGCATATTTGGTGGGAAAATAAACAAATGAAAATTCACAAGTTCTTATTGAAGAGGATTATTCGTAAATGCATATTTGGTGGGAAAATAAACAAATGAAAATTCACAAGTTCTTATTGAAGAGGATTATTCGTAAATGCATATTTGGTGGGAAAATAAACAAATGAAAATTCACAAGTTCTTATTGAAGAGGATTATGAAGAACGGCCAAAAAAAATGAAGATGAAAACGATGTGAAGGATTTAGTTTAAGTTATCCTCAGAAAGTAAAAGAATTGAGTGTAATATTATAGGATGATCTTGCAAAGCATGCAGTGACGTTACGCAACTGTTGCACATTCTGAGAAAACTAGAAATAACCAATGTCCGAGATGCCAGAAATATGGGGAGACCAAAGGAAAAGGAGAAAGCGCGAAGCTGGAATGCATTAATAATTGAGGAAGAGGGCGCGTGCAAAGTGCATAAGGAAACCAAATAAACGTCCAGCAGCGAACGTGCGGCAGTCATTTGGTCACATACCGATATAGAACATTGCGCCCTGCCAAGCTGGTCAAAATGCATCGACCTATTGAATATGGCCATCCGCCAGGTATGAGAAAGGGGAATCGGAAAAATCCTACTAACAGATGAATTGGGTACATAGTTGTGATATTTTTTGAGCCGAATGAAAGGTCAATGTACACCTTTAAACCAAAAGGAAAAAGAAGTGTCATTTTTGGCAAAGCTTAGTATAAGCTTAGTATAAGCTATAGTTTGGTCTATCTAATGATATATATATTTATTCAAGAAATTAAATATTAAAATGGAAAATAAAAGCATATATTGAGCATTTAAAAATAAAAATGTTGTCCATTGATATTTATATAATACATGATAAGCACATTGTGCTATTTTATATTAAAAAAAAAAACAATAAAAAAAGGTAATTTTTTTACCTTTTTTTATTAGTTTTAGGTAAGTCTTGTCGGATATCAGAATAGATAACAGAATTGTATGGCCAATATTTTAAAAGAATGAAATTAAACCCTGAAATTGATACATAGTTTATGCCGAATAATTAGTCAACTGATGCAGAAAATATAGTAAAAACGTATTTTGACATATTAAATTTCAATATCGCTTTTATGTAAAGCGCCTACATTATATTAATGATTAAAGTATGCAAATAGCTTTGAAATTTATAAGATATATATTGGTATAGGTTTTCGGAAGAAAAATACTTCTCTAAACATTATGTCCATCTTCACAATCAAAGGAATATAAACAGACGCATTCACACCTCATCTAATACTCTGGAATGCATATTTATAAATATACATCTGATGATTGCAGAAATATTTATGAAACATCATTATAATGCCAGACGTAACGTGCCAAGATGAATGTTACATATTTCACGTGACTCCAATAATTACGCGAGCTGAAAAATATTAATTACTCACGATTATAAGTCAAAGTACAGACAAAAATATATATTATTAGATTAAAACCAATATTTTTTAGCTTTTCCACTTTATTTTTATTTGACTGGTCAGATAAAAATAAAGTGGAAAAGCTAAAAATATTGGTTTTAATCTGTAATATATTAAAAATGCAATTCCAACACGAAGTATCAGTGGATAATATAAATCTATTAGACAAAAATATCTCGGAAATTGGCAACTAACATTATAATTGTTTATCAGACAAAAGAAGGATTTATTAAATCTTGAAAATGAATATATTTAAGGCGATAAGTGGACTGAGAGACAAACGAATGTCTCTATCCTTCAGGAATTTGCATAAAAGAGAGACTTTATATGCCATGTACAAAATGAATTCGTTCATACGTCTGACATTTTGCCAGAAAAAAAGAGACAGCCTGGTTAAATTAGTGATCACTGGGAATGTCAGAGTCCAATTAGATGGACAGATCGAATCCTAGACACAACCGGATCCCTTGATACGTATCATGGAAACAATGTTCAAGATTGTGAGAATTTGAAAAGGACGAGAAATTATTTACTGACCATGCATACACTTTAGAGGATTTATGTACCTCTAAGTGCGTATATAAGTACCAAAATCAAATGTACCAATAAGAAATACAGTTTTTAAAAATCACTTTAATCGTTTTAATAAGAATTTAAAAACTTTTGTTCAAGGAAGGTTACAAAGATATTTCAAGCCGATCTTGTAAACAAATTATTTTGCCAGTCCGAAGAATGTTATTTTTAATCCAGCATTGAAAGCAACTAAAATAGTGATATGTTTGCAAACATTGTACAATGTAAACATAGCTCTATGTCCAAAAATAAACAATAGATTTACCAAATATCTTTTCCATTTCTTCTTTCTATAGTGGATAGGCCATTTATTGACCAGTACTTGACACTTGTACTTAATACGCTAGTTTAAGGTAACCATATAAATTTATTATTATTAAAATATATTATTTTTTTATATTAAAAGAATTACATATCAAACACAGTATGGTTTATCTTGTATAGTAGCTAAATTTACTAACCACCACAGTACAAAGTAGAACAAAATACATGAAATATTATAGGACCAAAGATCAGAAATGTAATATAATAAAATAATTTTTATTCAAGCGAGAGATTTTAGTTTGTCATCTGATTCTGATGATCATTTCCATTCTTTATAATCAATTTTATTGATTATATTAAAACTTTGTTTAATTTTGATAAGTAATAATACATGAAAAAAATTAAAGATTTTATACAGTATTATTACAGTTTACGATCAGTAGCATTGACCGTGATCCTCTGGTAAATGAAGGGAGTTTGTTCACTCCATTGCAACACAGATTGGCAAGGATTTCTAGCTACTCTTGACATCTGGGAAATTTATTGATTAGATGCTGGTACATGTGTAGGTTTCAACTGTGAGGGTGAATTTCAAGTGTATTCTTATTTTTTATTTCATTGAAAACAGCGGTTTATGATAATCTTTGATAAATTGGTTCTGAAGATGATCAAATAGACTTAATTTTTTGTATTTTTTATTGCCGTTACTATTAAAAAAACAAATAAAATATATCTTATTATAACCAGAATGAACACGCATCAATTATAATAGTTTGGCTAAATATAATTAAGATCGAGTGATTGATTTGTTTTAAGTACTTAACAAATAGTAAGAGAGTAAAAAGCTACGATTTGCATTAAATTTTTTCTATATGAAGTCACCAACAAGATTACAAGAAAAAAATTACATTTAGTGAATAAAATAAATGTTTATGATCAGAACAAAATTGTCCGCCTCCGTAGTGTAATGGTCAGCATGCTCGGCTACCGTTCTGGAGGTCCCGGGTTCGATTCCCAAAGGGGGTAAAATAAATATAAGTGATTTATTCACTGTAATATTTATTCAATACTACCATGGACTGGTACCTGAAGCGGAAGCCTGATCACCTTTCTTTCATGTGTAAACGATCAAGATAACACTGCGTTTATATGACACAGTGCCCTATGCATCATTGGGGTGCGGATAAGGGTTTTATTTTTATATAAATAACATTATGAACTAAATATAGAAGTGTCAAGCCTAGGTTTGAGCCCACTCTTCCACAACTTGAAAATTTATATATTGGGTTGATGCAAAAGTTTTGACCGTTTTTTACATATATTTTTTAAATTTTTTTTTTCTTGTGTATTATTTATTTAATAAATTATATAATTTCCATCAGTTCTTATAACCTTCTCCCATCTTTCTATCAACTTATTAATACCAGTAGTATAAAATTCCATGGATTTTGATGCGAAAAATGAAGTAAGGGATGTTTTTACCTGCTCTATTGAATAATTTTTTTCATCATTTAAATTTTTTTGCAGTGATCGGAATAAATAAAATTCAGAAAGAGCAAGATCTGGAGAATACAGTGGATGCTTGATAACATCCCAATTTAACTCATTTAGCTTGTGTTGGGTCATCATAGCCACATGTGGTCGCGCGTTGTCGTGATGAAACACTGCCCCATTTCTGTTTACCAATTCTGGTCTATCCTTTTGAAGGACCATGTTCAATTTGGATAAATGCTGACAATATCGTTCTGCTGTACTTGTCTTATTGTGTTCCAAGAGTTCAAATTACACAATACCCTTATTATTCCACCAAACACAAAGTATAACTTTTTTTATGGATTTCGGCCTTCGAAGTTGTTAATGGGGCTTGTCCAGGTATAGTCCAATGTCTTTTTCTTGTCACGTTGTTGTACACGACCCATTTCTCATCTCCCGTCACCAAACGATGCAAAAAAGGTTCATGTTTTTGTCTCGCACTCAAAGCAACGCGCGTTGAAACACGATCCAATAAATTGGCAGCCGACAATTGATGAGGTATCCAAACGTCGTACCGCGAAACCATTTCCATACGCTTCAAATGTCTTAATGCGATTGTTTGGTTGACTCCCATCATTGACACAATCTCTCTGATGGTTAGACGTGGATTGGTGTCAATTATGACTTTTAATTCGTCTTCATCAGACTTCAATGGCCGCCCGGTACGTGGTTTATCAATGAGTGAAAAATCTCCAGATCGGAATTTTGCAAACCATCTTCGTACCTGTCGAACTTTGATGACATCTGCTCCGTACACTTCACAAATGTTTTTGGTTGCCACACTCGCGGTATTGTCTTTACGGAATTCATAAAGTAAACAATGACGTAAATGCACTTTATCGAACAACATTTTGAAAAAATACAAGGGGTTATAACTGTACTCTGGCCAGGCCAAAACTGAATAGAAAGTAGAGGGAAAGCATCCTTTATACAATGGAATCATAAAAAAAGAAGATACAATTCATAATTTATGAAAATTTTTTTTTTTACCTGGGATCATAAAAAACGGTCATTACTTTTGCATCAACCCAATACTACGACTATAATTTGCTAATAATTAAATTCCGTAAATTCAACTGGTGATGTATTCCATATTGTTACGGACAGATCGCACACCCCGTGCGGCGGCCCTGAAAAGGAATTCCAGGCGCCTGGCGGCGAGCGAGACGGTCGCCCGTCGGAATGCGGCCCGAAGAAGGGCCTCTAGGAATTGTACCGATTTTAATATGGCTTCGGCACCAAATGTATTAGATATAAGTAAGGATGAGAAAATATGTTAAATGCGCCTAGATATTATGTAGAATAAATAGATATTACGGATACTGTATAGGATAAATATGGCTTGTAATAACTCTAATGTAATAACGAATTGTTGAACTGTTGGAACGGCACCGGTACGGTATAAAAGTGTAGCCCGTCCGGTGCCCATTAGAGAGAGACAGAGATATGGCTGTCTCTCTCCCCCGGCCGCTGATTGGCTGTACTTTCCCACTGTCGGGCGGTACGCGATCACGGCCGGGTATATAGAGGGCGCATTTTTTGGTAATAAACTAGTTCTGGTGCGACTGCTGAAACCTGTGTTTCATTTCTCCGCTCCCGCTCCTTGGACGACTCGCCGCGCCGCCAGCCTGGACCGTTTCGCCTCATTGTACCGATTCACGGACCAGTTTCGGAAAGCCCTTATCAGGGCTATTGAGGTTGACTTGTCGGTCCAGTGCCGCTCTTCCCGGCTCATACATCCAGTCACCTCCGTCCGTATCCAGCTTACTCGGTAACTCGGTACGGCGGGGCCGTCTGGAACGTCACCCCTTACAACGGTGGCAAAGTTGGGAGATTCCGAGTGAAGACCAGGCGTATATATTTCTTCAGTCATCGCACGTAACCCACGCCGGTTACACATATTAAAAATGATTTCTTCTTCAAACCCTTATCCGCACCCGATGGTGCATAGGACACTGCATCATATAAACTCGGTGTTATCTTGATCGTTAACACATGAAAGAAAGGTGATCAGCCATCCGCTTCGGGTACCAATCCAAGGTAATTTAATAAATATTAGAGTGAAAAAAATCACTTATATTTATTTGACCCTCCCTGTAAATCAAACCCGGAATCTGCAGAATGGTAGCCGAGCATGCTGCACTACGGAGGCGGATTTTTAAGGATACTCCATATTAAAAATGTAGAATCTCAATACTAACTCGTTTATTTTTTGTAATGGTCATTTTGAAAACCAATATAATGGGGAGTTTGCTGTTTTTGGATTCGAGCCAAGTGCTTCGCGCATATAAATCTTAATTATATAAATACATACTCGGAATATCAGAAATATCTCAAAGTTATAATAATTTACTGCAAACCTAAAAGTTATTTCATGTAGAAAATACACATTAGAGGTAAAAGTTGAACGTTCCCGTGACGAAAACGTTTGTTACATAAGCGGCAATTTGGGAGGAGATGACAAATGTTTGACCTGTCGAAATCTCCCCGAACTCATTTCGTCTGGAGTTTTCTGGTCAAGATGTGCCAAATTTGATTCCGTGGAAAATCTTCAAAACAGAAGCCAATGACAAAGAGTTGGGGGCGTTTAATCTTTGGCTGAGTGAAAATTTTTTTAGGCAAAATCTTGGCAAGTTGAAAAATATTTTGGTATTTGAGTCATTCAAATGTAGTAGTGTAGTAGATATATATATATATATATATATTTTGAAAAGTGTTGATTTGCCACATTTTTATCAATACACTTCAATGGCCCATATAATTGATAAAATAAGAATATATATATTTTTTTAATTAGATAAAATATATTGTCTTAACAGTGATGAAAAATCTTTAAGGGGAATATGGAAGTCCTGTCATTCACAGGACTTATCACCTGGCATCGGCTAGCTACAGTGGTCACTTTTTACACAATAATGTTTACCATTTTGCTCAATCAAGGTTCGAGCCGAATCTATTACAACTTGGTTTATATTTTCAATAATGCAAAGCTTAAGTTTATGAAAATAATATGAATTAGAAATATTTGAATATGATAAGAATATAAATGTAATTGATTAATTTGCCAGTCACTTTGTGGTAATATCTGTCCATATATAATTTAAGTTTTACTTGGTATATACCACTATTTCTTAAAATCTATTGTGGTAAGTGTTTTGATGCATACCGTATCATTTTAAAACACGCATCATTTTCAAAAACAGGTGTTTGAAAATGATGCGGAATGCGTCGAAATACGTGTCACAGTGGATTTTAAGAAATAGTGGTATTTGGCAAGTGAAATTTAAATTATAAAAAGAGTATAAATATTTATATTTTATAATAATAAAATAATAATAAAACCCTTATCCGCACCCCAATGGTGCATAGGCCACTGCGTCATATAAACGCAGTGTTATCTTGATCGTTTACACATGAAGGAAAGGTGATCAGCCCTCCGCTTCAAGTACCAGTCCAGGGTAATATTGAATAAATATTACAGTGAAAAAATCACTCATATTTATTCTTACCCCCCCTGGGAATCGAACCCGGGTCCTCCAGAACGGTAGCCGAGCGTGCTGACCATTACACTACGGAGGCGGACGGTTTTTTTTATATTTTATAAAAAAATTAAATTTCCCTAATCAAATTATCGAAAACTGTTGAGACTTACAACATAATACCAAATATATTTATATGTTAATGCATAAAAAAATTTTATAATTACATAATTTTAAAAAAAATCATCACTTATTGAAAAAAAAAAATCACTTCTCTCACGTCTCTCCAAAATATTTGGCATTTTGGATTTAAGATTGTGCATTTGGTATCTACTGATAAATTCTTCAAACATTTGTTTCCTATTGAGTGTTGACAGTATTCTTCGCAGATATTTGAAATATCTCAACATAGTAATCAACATAGTTACATATTTTATCATAATAATCAACATAGTTACATATTTTTATAATTATTACTATATTTTTTTTACGTGCTACCTCACTAAGAGAGCAGATTGCTCGTGTTTCATTTGTATCTTCAACACCAAGCATATTTTCCGATTCTAATCTTATGACTATTGAGTGGATGATTTCATTATCAGAATAAGCTTTCTTTCTTTTATAAATCCAAAACACAATAATGCAATAAACATTTATGATTCACAAGTCATCACACCAGATATAACAACACCCTTGACCTTATGTTTTACGCATTTAAATATAATATTTGAGACAAGAATAAGTTTGTAAAAAAAACCTTGGCAGAGTATGTTGGGACTTAAAAAAAAACAGTGTGAAAATTGTCAGGTATCAAACTGCTTGTACTCTCAATCACACGTAAAATTCTGAAGGTTTTCCTCACGCCCAACTAATTTAAGAAACGAAATGTGGAAATAAACACTTACAGAAATGTTTCGAGGTGATTTAAAAAATTAACGGAAGAATGGGTTAAGGATGACACGCGGCCATGAGATAATCTTTTTACAAGACCACTTGTTATTTTTAACGCAGTAAGTGAATGGAAATACATTGTGTTTATGTTTGCATTTTTAAAAACAACACCTATCGCGAAGAAATACAATTAACGACTTCATTTTTATTTGATAGAGATACTTTATATTCTTAATCAAGTCAGCCTTCATCTGTCAAAAATACATATATACATATATGTATATTCATAAAAGCAAAGTAAAATTTTCGTCATTTGATTTGTCAACATGAAGACCAGATCCATATAAAAAATTGTGGTTTTATTGTCATTCAAATTATTATAAACTCCAAATCTACAGACATATTTTAATTATGCAATATTTTTTATTGACTAATTATAAACTAACATTTTAATACTCTCCTTAACATTCATCGTTCACTTTGTGTAATACCACTTTCTAACAATGAATGATGAGGAGAGTGTTATATTACCATACAGCAAAGCTAACAATGCTTTTAATTTACAAAATATAATATTTTAATGTTATATATCCTACAATATTATGCATATTACTAGCATTTACTATGTTATCTACATTAAAATAATACTTTTACGATATTTCTTTACATTCATTAATTTTTTCATTCTTCATATCTCATCATACACCTTCAACCGTTCATTTATTGAACAATTTGGTGAATATGATTTTTTCTCACATGGTAATCTTATTTTATTTGTATCTCAAGTTTTATTTTTGTCAACACTACTTGATACTACTTTACTTTACTTTACTTTAAAACTATTTTGGCCTAAGATGAGAATATGGGAGTGTCAGTTTTTACAGGGTTTTTATAACATGTCATTGGTTGGTTTATATGGTCACTCAGACATCCATATTCCCACCTCAATAACTACTAAACACTCATACACAATAAATAATAATTGAAGAATTCAATCATTATTTTAAAAGAATAAAGATTATAAATTACAAATATTACTTGCAAAAACAGATTGGTGTGGCGTTCTATTCTATCTGCCTATCCCTACGGAAAGCGGCATGATGGTTAGTTGGTTAATTAGTTAAATATTCATATTTTAATAATTTATACTATAAGCTGAAAAAAACTGTTGATCTAGAAATTGCAAACAAAACAGGTCCTGTGCAAATTTCAAGACGATTTTCTCATTATTTGAGAATTATCACTAGGAGACGAACAAATAAGCCAAATACACCGATAAGTAAAAATCCGGATTTTCTGCTTTTTGGTTCAAATACAGAGGGTTTATAAATGAAGATTGGAAACAAAAGGATAAATATTAATTGTGCACTTACCGGATTGCAGTTTTGGATTCCGGCTCCACCAAAGAAATATTCTCGGCCGTATACAACGATTGATGTGTGCCATATTCCATCTACGTGACGACCTACGAATATTAACACATGTAAGCACATTGCGTTTCTACATATTTTTAATGAAGTATTTTTTATTTATTTTTTGATTGGCCAAAATTTATTTCATACTCAAAGCATTTGTAAAACCAAAATAAATAAACGTGGTAAAAATATCAGAGATAGATTTTGTTAATATCTGTTTTATGGAATGGCATAAAATGACTATCATTACTGAACATTATTTATTGAAATTATGAGCCTATAATAGATAAAACTTTTGTTGAAAAAATTAAATAACAAAGGGAAAATATTCCAAACATTTTAAATACATCTCAATTTTTCATATGTGAGTTAACTTTTTTTTGTTGCTGCTTTTTTTATTGACTTTTTTTTTGCCACTTGCAATTACTGATATTGATTTGTAACATCAACTGAGTTCTTCAAAATTTTAAGTTTTAACCAAATAGCCTAAATTATGTTTTCGTTTTAAGATTTTTTTAAATAACATAATTTTCTAAACATACTATTATAATCACATTAGTCAAGTCGTCAAAAAGTTTAAACTCCGCAAATATATGGAATAATATGAGCGAAAAATGTGTATTCTAAGAACAATTTGTATTAGGGCTGTATGCTTTTTTTATGTGGAAATATTCCTTTATTATTGGATATGGAAATCGCATGTCTGTAATAAATCCCAGTTTTTTTAAAGAATTTAATGGAAGCAAAGCCACAAAAAAAACATGATAATGCATAAATATGAGTTAAATATCAAATTGTTTATTTACACACCGAAAAAATAGATTAATGATGAGACAAAACTATTAACAAAACATGGCTTAGCAATCAAAATCCTGCAAAACTAAAATGAAATATTTTCATGATTTAAAAATATTATTGAAAAGTACTCAGCTATGCAGAAAACATCTACAATTAGGAAAATAAGAGTGGTTTTTATTACCAGGCCAATTTGCAGTATTTAAAAAAAATTGTCAGGTCAGTCAACATTGTGTTTAACTCTCCAGTCAAGGTAATCCAAATGTAAAACACACAGTGTAAGGTTGTGTCGTTGCACTGTAATTCTGTATGTTTTATTTTCAGTAACCTAGATTAGGGGTTTATTTTAAAACCATGGTTACAGTGACAGATAAATGGTATTCTAGTGGAAAATAAGTAATAAATACTTAAGATAAGATAGTAATTTTTTAGTTTATTTACAGTGTAAAAAAAAATTGGGAATGAATGTTTTGTTTATTATTATAACATAAATTATATTTTGACAAGAAATCAAAATTGATCAATGTATTTAGTACGCTATCACAATTTGTATTTATAATTGTATCACGAAAATATAAATCGAGGAAAAAATATAAAATTTAAACTATAAAATGTCACTGTAAATTTATTCAGATCAGAAAATGACCAGATAATTGAATAAATTATGTAAATGCGTACGCCTAACTCAGTAAAACCTAATTTTATATACTAAATACACAGGCAATATAATTTATATTAAGCATGGACCTATTAACTTAAAACGCAATTTAATAATAAATAAATTTAAAAAAAAACAGCACCATTAAAAACAAAATTTAAACACTGTTGTAATTAGTTCTTTAATGACTTATTTGCTACATAGAAAATAAATTAAAGTCACTCTAAAACAGAATGAACGTAATCACAGAAACAGAAATAGTTTTTTTTCTATAAATACATCATTGAGTATGTGGGTGACATACCGATATAAAGAATGTGAAACGAAATAGCGGCATAAACAATATCAACATCATCATCGGAAATTTCTAAAAATACAGAAAATATAATCGAAAGAAAATAGCAGTGTTTGTAACAAGTGGGTGCAGTGTTTACATTGTGTTTTCATTGGACGCTGGAAAGCTCAAAAATCAGATTTTAATTGTGAGTTCAATTTTGTTAAATCATACCCAAAAACATTGGCGACATTATGCGAGCCATACCCTTGGTCAGATCGTAGATGTAGAGATCCACGGGCACTCCGATTTCATCCATTTTGGAAGTTTTCTGCACAAAATTCCAAAACACACCAAAGATGAGATAAGAAACAAACCAAAATACGTATTTCAATTCAAACTTCTTTTGTTTTTAACATTTCTCATTCATAAAAACTATTTAATTTAAGAACATCACTCCACTGATTTTTTTCAAAAGATAAATATCTTTGATTACGAATTGTTTTTTTTGTTTTGGGAAATTGTGTGCACGGGATTTAGTTATCAATGGCAATAATTATCACAATTTTGAAATATAAAATGATAACAGCTTGTGAACTGCCTTGCTTTCACGTGTATTAAGAAGTTTGGAATGGTTCAAAAGCTATGCAATGGTAGAGAAGCGACTGTATACTAAATTTAAAGCACTTGGCACAACTTTGAGTGGGTGTCTAAATGGAATTCTTATTTGAAAATCTATAATATATTTATTTCAACCAAATCACACATCTTCGTATTATATCATAAAAAAATAATCATTTGTATTTAAAATTTTATTTAATTAAATATAAAAAACGTCTATTTCTTACAATCTTTTCTAAACAAGGTGTTTGAAAATTATGTGAAATGCATCAAAACACGTTTCACAACCGATAGAAGTGGTATTTACCAAGTAAAATCGAAATTAAAAATGGATAGATATTACAACAAAGTTGCTGCCGAATTATTTAATGAAAGAATAATTTTATTAAAACACAACAATTAGACAGATTAATTGAGTTATCCAATGAAAATTGTTTACACAAACAAAAAAATTAATAATTTATTAATGGTTTTAAATAGCAGTAATGGTTTTAGACTAAGACAAGTAAAGAAAGCAAGTTTTAAAAGTTAGTAATGCTGAGGATAAAAAAATCCATTACCCAAGTAGCAAAAAAATTCTCAAGCCTAAATGAATGTTCCATTAAAAAACATGGATTAGTAAAAATAATTTAATCGACTATTACACTGTTTTCACAAGAGAAGGCAGAGAGCATAGAACACCATAACACTTTATTTAATGCGAATTTCGTTTTTTTGTGTATCCACACAGTGGTGTGCTGTACTTCAGAGAGAGTACACTGTGATTTGCTTTTGGGATTATTAAAATATAGGATATCTTATTACAATGTAAATATTTTCATAATGAGGATATACTTTACTATTATTCGATGGTGTAATGGTTATCTACCACGATGGAGGTCCTGGGTTCGATTCCCAAAGAGTGAAAACAAATATTAGTATATTATTTCGAGAAATAAAAATACTTTGTGTTCTGATCCACTCACATTTTTATTAACCAACTAGTTTCGGCAACAACCTATTGCCCTCTTCAGGGTTACATTTATTACTAAAAATAAAAAATAAAAAATAAAAAAATAGTATTTTTTTTTTTTTTTTTTTAGTAATACAATGTAAATGTAATGTAAATGTAACCCTGAAGAGGGCAACAGGTTGTTACCGAAACTAGTTGGTTAATAAAAATGTGAGTGGATCAGAACACAAAGTATTTTTATTTCTCGAAATAATATATCAATATGATCCACAAAGTTAATGCTTTCAATATTCAAAACAAATATTAGTTTTACACTCAAATATTTATTCAATATTACCCTGGACTGGTACCTGAAGCGGAGGGCTGATCACCTTTCCTTCACGAGTTAAACGGTCAAGATAACACTGAGTTAATATGACGCAGTGCCCTTTGCACCATTGGGTGCGGATAAGGGTCAGAAAAAGGAAATTATTCGCTACTCATTATCTCCACATGCTCAAAAAACATAATGTTCAGAACACTTGAACCTGTGTGTTAATTTTACCATCCATAATAACCTGTATGTTAGTTTTCCCCGAGATTCTATGAAAGTTTTGGATTTGGACTGATTTTCGAATATTTGAGGAAAAATGAAAATTATTATACAAAATTTACGACGTACTCGCAAAGCTACAACATAAAGACACACCTGGATGGAACTTAAAGCATAGGTTAAAAATAGATTTCAGTGTGTAGCGTCACAATAAGCTAGGATATCTTAGTTACACGTTAAAGCACATCATTGATTGTGAATGAAAGTACAAAACAATATTTTTCACATTGAATCTTACGTATTTCTTCTTGGAAAATGTTAAATTTGAAAATTCGAATAATTCAAACGTCAAGTAAAAATTTAAAAATGGCGCATTTATTGGATAATCAGCTGGGTTTGTTTTTAAGAAATGGAACTCATTTACTTACCTTTAATAAAAGTTATCAATCAAAAATAGTTAATGACAATTGGAAACAAATATTTTTTAAACTGTTTGATATATGTTTCATGTAGGTGTTTATATACTACCGTCTTCCTGATATTATCAACTCCCAAAGAATGAGAATGAAACAGCAAAAACAAATGTCATGATGCAATAAATGTTTGTAAATGTACAGATAAAATCCAACGACCCAAATATTACAACATAATATTACTAACTTTTACAAACCTAAAATTCTACAAATTTTAAAATGTCATTTTTAATAGAAACAGTGCTAAAGTGACATTTCTGACTTGCAGATTTCGTCTAAAAATTTGTCTTTATGATTTATTCAATGCCTCCTAGATAATAAAAAAATGTGCAAAATAAAACCTCATGAACTAAAAAAAACATTATTAAAATGAAAAAAAAATACATTTCCCCCTTGGGAATTGAACCTGGAACCTCATGCGCTAATGACTCTACTTCTAAGACTGGTCCCAAACTGAAGCCGTTGAAGAGGTTGAGCCAATATTCAGGGAACAATGTTTATTACAATAAAATGATATAGATAGAAGGTGAGTATTTTACTATCCCAATGCTTTGGATTCGAGGGAATTTTGGATCGAACCTCTTCGATATTTTTTTTCTTTAGTTAGCTTATATTACATTTAATAAAAACTAATTTGTACACTTAATTTACATCATACATATATTAACATCTTTTAACAGTAAACAAAACATTCATTTTTAAATCTTTTTAGACTCTTTTCATTTTTCATAGATTCAGGCATCTTATCATATATTTTCAAACCCAAATATTGGCGAATTTACAAAATATTAGCTTCCCCGTAAAGGCGTGTTTCCATCCCGAAAATTCAAAAGCATGAGGTAGTCAGTAAATCCCCATTTTATGATGGTGTTCTCTTCTTTCGGAATCCAAACAAAAACTCCATACGTTTTTTTAAATTATCTAACGTCCAAGTGACTGAAATCTAACTACGACATATCAAACCATTGCTTATCATATTCCTACATAGGCTCCAATTTTAAAAGTTTTACAGCCCATTCCTGATTATGAGTAGGTTTACTCTTAATGTTTAAAATTGCTATAATTTCAGGTCATTTATGGTTGAAAATTCTAGGTAAAAACACCGCCAAAACTACATGTTATACCTACCAAGTAAACGCAATTTTGTGTACGGAATTCATGCATTCGGAATTCCGAAAGGAAAAATTCCAGCTTGCAGGTAAGCTAAAAGATATGTGTGGGTTTACCGATAACAGCTGATGCGAGGTCGTCAAAAAGAGAGTTTGTCTTTATGTTTTAAATATAGAAGCATTGGCTTATAGTTTATGATTTCTGACAGTTGGTAGACATTATATTTGTATGCAAACTTGCGACTTGCGAACGTTCAACTTCAACTGATTGAACTGATGTTTGCAACAGAATTGCAACAGAAGTCGTCAAAATGTCTCGAGTAAAGATTATTGTAAGTAAATAATTTAATTATTGTATAAATTATTCGTTTTTTAAATATATTACTGTAATAAAATACTTCGGAAACATCTTATACGAGATCTTGCCAAAACTTTTTTCTAAATTTCATTTTCAAATTTCTTTGTCATCGTCTATGTTGACATCGAGTAACGTCAAAAATACCGTGTTTTACCAATTTGTTTGGTGTTATTTTTGTTAATTGCATATATTGCTACGGTTGGTTGTTTAATTTCGCGTTTTGAGTTCACGAATACTTAGAGAATCGAGATTTATCGAACATAACCTCAAATTTCTAGGTTCTGAGAATTCAGTCACCTGAAGGCACCAAGAGAGTTGAATTGAATTCAAACGAAAAGGTGTTCAGGCTGTTTGAGAAAGTTTACGAGACATTCGAGTTGAGCAGTTTCGGATTTGCTCTATACAAAGACCGGAATCACAAGGAAGAAATAGTGTCATGTAAATCCAAAAGTGTTTCTGATTACCGTCTGCAACATGGAGACATGCTCTATCTCGCTCCATTAAATGGCACCGTACTCTTCGACCAGCCTTCTACAAGCCAGGTAAAAACAAACTCATTTAGAAATAATATTTATTTTAATCTAGTGAAAGTTCTAATGATATCAAACCTATTATTAAGAGTTATTTTTTGTTTATTACAAGTACAGCGACCTTAAATCTCATATTTAATCTAAATGTTATGGAAACTATTTTATGTTTAAAACTTAATCATGGTCCGCATCATTTCCCAACATAGTGTAATTTAGCCCTTACTAAAACTGCTCACAGGCAGTCTGCACAAACTGTACATTGAATTAGAATGGAAGTATTTATATATTGCTAACATATAAAGACACAATGTTTCTTCCGCCTCCCTCCCCTTTGTAGTGTAATGGTCAGCACCCTCGGCTACCGTTCTAGAGGTCCCGGGTTCGATTCCCAGAGGGAGGGTCAAATAAATATAAGTGATTTTTTCACTCTAATATTTATTCAATATTACCCTGAAGCGGAGAGCTGATCACCTTTCCTTCATGTGTTACCGATCAAGAAACACTGTTTATATGGTGCAGTGCCCTATGCACCATTGGCGTGCGGATAAGGGTTTGAAGATATTGCTTTGTAGCAATAAGGCTGCCAATATCTAACTTATTATGGTACCTGAAGCGGAGGTCTGATCACCTTTCCTTCATGTGTTAACGATCAAGAAACACTGTGTTTATATGGTGCAGTGCCCTATGCACCATTGGCGTGTGGATAAGGGTTTGAAGATGTTTCTTTGTAGCAGTAAGGCTGCCAATTTCTGACTTATTACGCAAAAAGTTTCATGAATAATTACAGTTGGAATATTATTGCTGAATCCGTTATTGAAGTTAAAATAGTGTTGTTTAAAATCCCTACATGTATATGATTCAACTACATTTTGTGATTTTCAGTCGAGTTCTCAGTCCTCCGGGAAGAATGAGCCGAACGATGTCCCCCAAGCCACTGTACAGAATGCACCTATCACGGCCCAGGAAGATGATGTAGATATACAACTATACAAACTAGATGGGAAAGTTGCCAGGAAGCGAGACGACAAATAGTGAGTAGTACTACTACTACTACTACCTATATAGTAGTCCTCTCTCCACAAAAATTGGCAATAATCTGCCTCCCACATTGAACCCATGTTTTGTGCTAATAATAATACAGGCAAATCTTTATGTACTTAGAATTCAAACTTAATTTCTTCCTCTTACTGGCAAAAACAAAAATAAATATTACATCCTTATTCAATGAATTCAGATGAATGATGATTTAAATTTTTTAATGCTACTTCAGATGAATGATGTAAATACCGCATTCAATAAGACCTAGGGTTAGCTCAGGCACAGCAGAATCCATGAGGATTACAAATACTTTTTCTATCACTCTCTTCTAGACTTCTCCGTGATTCATACTAGCCTTCACTAAAGAAATCAACAATTATCTGACATATCGCTGGTTAGATAGTCAAAGGGCCACAATGCAAAAAATAAATTAAACTTTCTAAAAATGTTATCTAAATTTTCATATTAAAAAAAGACACCCATGATTCTAAATGAAATGGATGTTATTCTAGGATTCTAACGCTAGAATCATAGGTGTCTTTTTCGAATATAACAATGTTGAAAATTTAGATACCATTTTTAGAATAAGGAGTTTAATTTTTGTTGCGTTGTGGCTGGCTCTTTGACATTTAACAAGCAATTTGATTGCTTCAAATCCTGCCAGCAAATAAACTTTAGAGATGTAATGTTTATTAAAAAAATATTGTTTCTACATCTTGGTGTAAAAGCAGGAAATGCTATAAGACTTGTACAGGCATTTCCATCAGAGTATACCCAGTAAAAATATCCATTTGTGGTGTTTGTATTATATGTATATCCATACAAACCTAAGGGAAGGTAATTTTACACAACGCATCATAAGTACAATTTGCATATAAGCTATGTATTAGATCTAATAATATATTTGAGTCAACTCTGAGGGAAATAAATGCTATGCCATGGAGTACTACCTTTTAATCTACAATGTCCAATGTACGGTCTTGGTAGACTACCATCACTTTTTTCAATATACTCCACTGTACCTAAAATCCTCTCGGAAATACAAGCAGTTCATTGAAGTATGAATTCATTTTCAGTTGCCGGCATAATTCAAATGGTTGCTGCGTCCACTGCTCGCCGCTGGAGCCATACGATGAATCCTACCTGAAGGAGCAGAACATAAAACACATGTCCTTTCACACTTACATTCGGAAATTGACCTCTGGAATAGACCGCAGCAAGTTTCTGACATTAGAAGATATATCGTGCAAGATAAAGACAGGTTTGCAATAAGCCAATCAATAAAAATTAAAGTATTTTGAGATAGCCAATAGAAGTCTTATACACGGGCTGGATAATTGATATTGATCTGTAAGTGGCAACCTAGCATGTAACATTTTGTTTTTTGCAAGTATTTACTGATACTTGCAAACATTACTCACAAATGACAAGCGTAGTTGGGTAGACGCTCGACTGCAAAACTGGCATCGCGGGTTCGATTCCTGCCAATTGCAAAATGAATTCAAGAAAGATTTGTTTTCAATTGTTCTGGGTGTTTGTGATGTATTTTTCACGATATCCTGACTATCCTACCTGCAGACAAGCATCTAAAATAGACGCTTTGCGAGTTATTCCTTTAAAGAAAAAATTACTGTCGGTTATCAGATGTACTTTGTATAATATTTTTTTAAATTTTTGACAATTTGATGAGAGACGTGTTATTTAGAGATATCAATGTTTTAAGTATATATCCAGTCAAACGATATCCATAACTTATTTTCTTAAATTTGCCCTTTTCATCAATTCATAATTCCGGCGACAATGTAGTATGTCAAATTATGCAAACTATTGTAAAACAATAACAATGACTTGAGAGTAGATGCTGTAAAATTTTCTACAAGAATAGCTGTTTTTTTCTTCTTGTTTATATGCTAAAATTGCTGAAGACCTTTACAAAAATTGTACTTTTTATTAGGTGTGTGCAAAATTAACAATATTTCTCTCAAATATTGATCAATTTTAGTATTTCTCTCTGGTATTATAACTGTGACACAACCTCCCAGCTCGGCTGCCAAAATAAACTGGTGACATCGTCGGTATATTGACGGACCGTGCTCTTGGCAAAGTATACCAGAGTCGATATATCGATTCTCAGCACTCTAAAGTATAATATTTTATCCTTGAATCATAAAAACGTGGTAATATTTCAGGTTGTAGCGAGCATCTCCCTTGGCCACGCGGAATCTGCTCAAAATGTCAGCCTTCGGCCGTGACGCTGAACCGACAGACATATCGGCATGTGGACAACGTCATGTTTGAGAACACGGACATCGTGGAGCGCTTCCTGGAGTACTGGAGGAGCACAGGACACCAGAGGATCGGGATGCTCATCGGCACCTATGAGAGACACCCCGATGTTCCATTAGGTATAATTCTAGTTGCCAGTAGTGATATTGAGATTATTCCCAGGTAATAAATAAATCATCCTTTTATAAACACAAAATATGCACATGGATTTTCGAAGTACAGTTAACTTATAGGTTATAATCATCACGGTAATAGCGAGTTCGCGGCTATGGTGAGGAAATACATAATGATATATTAGTGCAGGTTTATTTTCATACAGTTATCAACTGTTACAATGAGCTAGATTCTCTCATATACCAAGCAAGTAATTGTCCGTACAATACAGATGACAGACATTTTGGAAATACGTAAAGGTGGGGACTGAGCGGAGCATTTCGTCGTAATGTCGCTCACTCAGAACACCGTACTGACTATACGAATGCTCGCATCGTAATGTGTTACGTTAGGACGAAATGACTCTGGTTAGTCCCCAGGTTAATATTTCACATTCCTTTAAATAAAAATGGGCCAAAGTGTTTGAAGCTATGTTGAAAGTCTTGTTGTTCAGTTTTGTTAGGTGTAAAAATAGCTAAAACTTGTGACCCTATAATGCTCAAATTGTTTTCTTTGTTCTCCAGGTATTAGAGCCCGGGTGGCCGCGATCTACGAGCCCCCGCAGACGTCGGCGCGGGACAGCGTGACACTGCTTCCTGATGAGAGGAAGGGGACGGTGCAGCAAGTGGCGGCGGGGCTCGGCCTGCGCCTCGTGGGCTGGATCTTTACCGACCTCCTGAGCGAAGACTCTTCAAAGGGAACTGTCCAGCACTGCAGGTAACCGAGACTCGCATTTCTCAACTGCAATCGAATCTTACTAATACAATACTGCATTAGGCATGATTTTTCCGGACCCGTGAAATGAAATATAAAAGTGTTTTTGGATATCAACCCCTGAACTTATAATGTCCGCCTCCTTAGTGTAATGGTCAGCGCGCTCGTCTACCGTACTGGAGGTGCCATACCCAGGTCCGATTCCCTAGGGGGAGGTCAAATAAATATTAAAGTAATTTTTCGCTCTAATATTTGTTCAATGTTGCCCTGTACTGGTACTTGAAGCGTAAGGCTGATCACCTTTCCTTCATGTGTCAACGATTAAGATAACACCACGTTTATATGATGCAGTGCTCTATGCACTATCGGGTGTGGATAAGGGTTGAAGAAGAAGAGTAACTTATAGTACCGACATGTTATTTTCGTTAGGTTTAAGTTTTGTATTTCCTGGTAGAACTGCATTTTATATAATAAAACAACAACTTTATAGTTTTTTCCACTTTTATTTTATTTGACCAGTGACTGGGTTTCGTCGTAATCAGACTTGTGATGTCTGTAATGACAAAACCCAGTCACCGTTAAAATAAAAGTGGAAAAAAACCATATGCATAGTTGTTGTTATTTTTGATTTTTGATCAGAGTTGAGTATTTTTTCGAATCATTGATAATGTTTCACACGTACTTAATATTTTACTGTAATTTTACGATTCTAATTTATGCAATTTTTAGAATAGGTATTGTATGTGTTAAACATTTTCAGAAAGCGAAATATTTTTCTTCATGTAATAGTCGGTATAAAATAATAAATAGCAATTTCGTAAATGCCAATTCAGGATCTTGAGCAAATGAAAGCATGGAGAAATAGAAGAGTATTCCAATTTTTTCTTATTGTTTTTGGAAATTACGTTAAATATAATAAATTATGTTGCATTTGTATAAATTTTACGTACATGGAATACAAAGTGACTGTAATTTATTAGAAAAATGGTGATTTTAAATGGAAGAGAGTAGATACAGGTGGTGAGGATCTTCGATCTCGGGTTTTGTTGCTGCATGGACCTTTTACTGCGAGATCAAACTTTTAGTAGGACAGCTAATTATATAGCATTTTTACCCCTTTTTTGCTTTTCCAGGGGCATCAATTCCCACTTCCTGACTGCCCAGGAGTGCATAATGGCTGGAGACTTCCAGAACCAATATCCCAACATATGCCGATATGCCTCGTCAAGAACCTTCGGATCCAAGTTCGTCACGGTCTGCGTTACTGGTTAGTTTTTAATATCATTGTAAAGAAATCTCGCCGCATTACGGTTTTTATAAATAAGAACTACACCACTGTTTTTACTTCATCAACATTAACACATTGATTATGGTGAAGTTGGTTAAAGAAATGTAATTTGATGCGGGCGATATTAAATCGCATCGAAAGAACGAGGTTTCTAAATTGGTTCATATATATATGTAGAACTTCCAAGAATTTGAGTATGTGGTTGTCAATAATGGGTAGAATTGGTGAATGTTACACGTGTGTAAAGTGATCACTTAAACCAGCCTATGACGGTCGTAAGCCCCGTAAATGCCCAGACTTCCATATTCTTCTTCATCTTTGATGAGATATCAAAAAATAATATGAAAATAACTCCTGTAATTGGAGATAATCCAGATTTTGTGAACAAGTATTTGGACACACTCAAAATGTTGTAAATAAATTATCTGGTCAAATTATAAGCTTAATAATAAAAATGAAAATGGTATTTTCTGGCGTTTCTCATGTGTGTGATTATAATCCAGGATTCGGATCTCACATACTAATATAAGAGTTTCTGCTTAGTAAAAAGCTTCTTTACATCTCACCAATAGATGTCTCTAGTGAAGTTCTAGTGATTCATGAACAAGGTTTCTAAATTGGTTCATATATATATGTAGAACTTCCAAGAATTTGAGTAGTGTGGTTGTCAATAATGGGTAGAATTGGTGAATGTTACACGTGTGTAAAGTGATCACTTAAACCAGCCTATGACGGTCGTAAGCCCCGTAAATGCCCAGACTTCCATATTCTTCTTCATCTTTGATGAGATATCAAAAAATAATTCGAAAGAACGATATTTTAAAGGCAGAAAAGCAAACATGACAAGAAATTAGATGCTCAAGATGTGTTTTTGTATATGAAGTCGAAGGTAATTGAAATGTGCTGTACCGTGTGTGCTCTACCGCTGCAACATAAGGTTTCTGAAACACACTTATATGTGAACACCACCGCAACATAACGTTTCTGAAACGTACTTATGTGTGCGCGCCGTAAACCATTGTTTAATAAGTGTTTTTATTCATAATAATGCTGTTAACATTTCATAATGATATTGTATTATGTAAGTAATAGAAAATAAAAGACATTGACAGCATTGTAATGGTTTGACACAAGACAGAAAGATTATATTTTTCTAAAACTAAATAATATTACTTATTTGCTGAGATGACTAGTACTTACATACATATATTAATATTATACATATTGCCATTTAAAGGTAAGAGTAACGCCCCCACGGAAGGTTTTTATTTATTTTTTTAGGATAAGTTATTATGTAGTAAATTTTAGATTTTTATGCTAAATATTTAGTTAAATAAATAATAAAAATGCCAAAATTATTACCAAAATTTCCATTTTTCTCTTATTTTTCTCAAAAAACTCATTTGGATTAGCGAGCTGGCACTGTATGTATAAAAAATATATACGAATTCTGCAATAAAAAAAACATGTTGCGGGGCTACTATTTGTTTTTAATTGCTACAAAAATTAATTTTGATGTTAGGCGATGAATGGAAGCAAGTGCACATGGAGGGATACCAGGTGACGGGACAGTGCATGGCGCTGGTGCGGGACGACTGCCTGTTGCCCACCAAGGATGCCCCGGAGCTCGGCTACATACGCGAGTCCTCCAACAAGCAATACGTTCCCGATGTCTACTACAAGGTAGGAAGCAAACTGTGTCTTATGTTTCAACTACTTTACATGGAAAACTCTTCCATGTAAAGTAAAAATATGCTCTTAATACCTTAACGAATGGTCCCGCATTTTCTGGCGGGGATGTTGATGATATGGGCTGGTCAGACATCGAAATCCCACGAAACAATCAGAGCTTTAGTGGATCTCCAGGGGTTAAAAAATTTACAGAAATCTCTGAAAATGTAGATAGTTTTGCCTTTATGTTTATTACAGATGAATTTTTGGACAAATAGGCTTATATCTCATACATTTACATGCGGTTGTTAACGTGTTAATACCATTTTTTTATCACACCTTTAGTAGTTACTTTTCTTTATTGATATTCTACTCTTGTATTAAGCTTTTCCAGTGGAGCCGAATATCATAGAATGTATTTCCTAATACTATACATACGCATGTTTGTAATTCAATTTAGTATTACGAACATCAAACTTTTTCTTTGATTTCAAAATGCTATGTTTGTTTTTACGATAGTCACTAGGTTACTGCAGATAAATAAAACATTAAAAAAACTGCACATACTTACACTTGGTCAAACTGCAATCGAGCTAAAAGTGTGTCAGAATGACACTACGCAAGTAAATATAATATCCGCTGTAAAAATAAGATATCCGCTGAGTTTGTGTAAGTATTTTTATTTGTGAATTCATAACGCGTTTTGTAAAAGAAATATAGTTTACTTCAGTATTGGGTTAAAGTTCTACTGGAAAAACAAACGTCTGGAAGCATAGATAACAAATGATTTATGAACAATATACATAGAACATGTAATTTTTTACTGTAATTTGTAACGGTCGCTGAATATTATGGTAATTTATTATTTAAAATGTAATTTTTCTTGTTATTCATATCGGTCTCAATATTGAAATCTGTGCAAATAAACATATTAGTGCAAATAAACTAACTTTTAGTTAGTTTGGAAGCATAGATTACAAATGATTTATGAACAATATACATAGAACGTGTAATTTTATACTGTAATTTGTAACGGTCGCTGAATATTATGGTAATTTATTATTTAAAATGTAATTTTTATTGTCATTCATATCGGTCTCAATATTGAAATCTGTGCAAATACACATATTTGCGATAAGTGTGGCAATGTGTCTAATAATAAATTTGCATTGGCCATCGAGCATTTCTACTCAATGTGGTAAATTTCCATTAGTATTGTTTTCAGTGTTTGAGCTTTAAAACTTATTTAGTGCATACATAGGTTGGCAAAGTGTGGTTCAGGAGCCGCATGCGGCTCTTTCATTTTGTTAAGTGCGGCTCCCTTACAAATATCTGCAAGAAGACTCGACTCTACGTATTCATGCGAACAATCTTTTTGAAGCTTCTTAAAAACAATTGGAGAAATCGTCTTATTGATGAGAACCTCGAAACGTGCTTTAAATAACGATATGCAAACCTCACTTGATGAAACTTTCAAAGGAGATGCAAGTGTATTACAGGTCAAATCTCTTTGTAGCGAATACCGAATTAACCGGATCCACGCGGCTCGCATAACTGTATGTGTTTTAACAAAACATGTCCCATACGCGGCTGACATAGGCGTATGTGTTTTTACATTGCTCCAAGTTTCCAACCTCAGTTCAACTTGGAGGGATTTTTTCATGGTGTGGAACTTTGGATAAAATAATACGTCAATCCTTGGCCTTATGACATCTGTTGAAATATCTGACTAATAATTTGTAACATCACAAGGATAAATAAAAGAACAGATCCCTGATTTTTCTGGTCGGTTATTAGTCCGCGCCATAATCATGCCCTATATCTGTCTCACTCTCGACGCTACGCATCGCCAGCGGGTAAGAGTGACACACGATGCGTGCTTTGATTTATTTATGTTACGATCTAATTTGTTTATATTACGATATATTTCAAGAATAATGTGACACAAGTGTATTTTAGAGTACCAAAAAGGCACAATGAATCCCATTGAACGTTTTTGTTTAGGAAAATAAATCGTTTCTTAACTAAATACATGATAAAAGTAATCATTTTAAAAATGGCGAAATACCGCCTCGCACGGGCGTCTCTTAGGAACAAAGTTAACGCGGTTATAAGGTTAATGAAATTTCCAGTATAAAAAATCTGCAATTCGTCCCCGGAAAACTTCCATATAAAATGTACCGAACCAAAATTCAATGTAGCGAAGCCGATCTCAGAATAACGAACTTTTTTTTTCAAAATTTTAAAATGATGTTACAATTCATTTTAAAACATTGAGAAGTCCAAAATAAAAATTTCCGATTTTTTTATCAAAAATTAAAAAACCTATTTGAACTTGATTTTTAATTCACTTTTCTTTCATTGCTTATAAATTTATTTTTTCCAATAAAGTCTCACAGTTTCAAAATCATTTTTTCATTTCTGTTCGTCCGCCTCCGTAGTGTAATGGTCAGCACGCTCGGCTACCGTTCTGGAGGTCCCGGGTTCGATTCCTAGGGGGGGGTCAAATAAATTTAAGTGATTTTTTCAGTCTTATATTTATTCAATATTACCTTGGACTGGTACCGGAAGCGGAGGGCTGATCACCTTTCCTTCATGGGTTAACGATCAAGATAACACTGCGTTTATATGATGCAGTGCCCTATGCACCATAGGGGTGCGGATAAGGGTTTGAATGAAAATGAGTGAATGTGTCCTGTAGTTGGTAGGTACCTATATTGTATTGATCACTGGCCGGAAGATCAGGTGTAGTGTTAACAGTAATATCTTCATTTTAAGAGTGGGTATAATATAGCGATAAAATAAATTTAAAATGTGTCACACCCTATAAATCCAGTGTAATGAATTTTCATTATAGCGAAATATTTTTTTGGTCCTGTGAAGTTTGTAATACCGAGATTTGATATAATGTATTTGCAATAAGTGGCGTTCTTATGAATACCTTACTTAAAAGATTTTTTTATCAATGTGAAATTAATAATGAAAAATAAGTGCGAAATCAAATTGTATTGGATGTAACCGTAATTTAATAAAGGTCTAAAATTATAATGAAGGTGTACTAGAATTGCAAACACATTTGGCTCTCAAGGAGAAAAAAAATCGGGTAGTGTGCATATTTGGCTATGGCTAAAAAGTTTGCCGACCACTAGTATATGTCGACTAACATAAGGTAACGAAATAAATAAAAAATAACAATGGATTGAGAAAGAAATATATTTTTCGAATCAGGTATTATATAATTAAATTCCACCGATTTTTTTATCTACCACAATTACATTCATACTGTTGTTCTTGTTTCGTTTGGGGTCCACACGTAATGGGGGACACTATATAATATTCATCACTCTCAAACAGGGTTATAAACTAAACACATATCTCAACGTTGATATATTTAACACATTTAATTTCTCCAAGTCACTTGCAATGAAAGGACTCCGCCAATACTTAAGCACAGCCCATTTGACATAGATTTATTTTTCAATAACGCTGACCAATACAAAACGCACAAACAGGAGATATAGCTCCGAGGAAACACCTATAATATAAATCAAATTATACAATAAAAGTTGTATTCTACTCCGCCAATAATCAATGTTGTATAAAATGCTTATTCAGTGCCTTGTCATTCACAAATTGTTGTTTCTCAGCCCTTTGTTGACCACTTTTCTTTTAAATGAAATAGTGTTAACGAAATAAATCCATACTTAATTAGTTACTTCTCTACCTTAAATATTTTTGATATCATCGCCCTTATGTCCTCCTAAGTAACTACATGGCTTACATACAGTACAGGACAGAATCTAACTATCTATCTGTCGTAGCATCGTTTAAAAAATAATACAGTCTGTTCATATTCGGTCAATGTAAGTTGAATACAAATTGTGTGAATAGACAGTACATAAAAATACATAGCATTTTTCTTTTCAATCAGTTTCAACATATTTTTCATACAAACTAGTTTGAGAACATAGTTAGCGTACATAACATAATATACGTGCATTTTATAAAACAATTATTTAATTCTCTTTCACATGAACTATAAAAGTTTCAGGTACCTCATATTTCAATATTTAGATTGCACTAATTAGGTAAAAGGAAGCAACTTTACGTGTATACTTTTATTCTTTAGGAGTGGAAATATTTTCAAAGCCATAATATTGATTGGCACAGACTTGTTCAGTTATGAACATCATAACTGAACATCAAATTTAACTGGATAATTGCTTTTGTATTGATTTTTGTACCTAACATGGCGTATTTGAATATTGGTAAAATAATTTCATTATATTCCATTTTTACCATCAAAATATAAAATATACTTTTTTTGAAGTATTTCAGTCTGTAGCCACACTGAAATTCACTAAATATGTTTAAGCACATCACATATGTAAAGGTTCTATAATAAAACTCGAAAAATCTAATTTGAACAAAAAAAACTTTTTTTATAATTAAAAAAAAACATAAATTAATGCAAATTTAATGCTTTACATAAACAATGGCTTTATTTTGATAAATAAATTTGTTTTAAATTTTAAAATTAAGTCACTGAAAAATAAAAGCAAAATGCATTACTTTTACCAGAACATTTTCTTCATTATTTACAATTTTAAACAGGTTATAAATTGACTAAATAGTAATAGAAAAGAACAAAGATTTGATATTAATGTTATTTATTTGACAGGATAATATGTGATATATAAGTTTGCTAGAATATTGCCGTAATAAATTTGTATTTATTGCATTTTAAACTATTAAGTTTTAACTATAATAAAATTAACAATATAATCATTTCATATATTATGCAATATGTAATAAAGTCGTAGTCAACAAGTAATAAAGTCGTAGTCAACAAGTAATAAAAAGTTTATAATCCATTCTCTAATTTGGTCAGCAGCCTTAATCCAGAAATTCTATATTTGTATAAGATTGCTAAAATATTGCCATAGTAAAATTTGTGTTTATTGCATTTGAAACTATTATATTTTAATTATAATAAAATTAACAATAGAATAATTTGATATAATATTATGCAATATGTTATAAGTCATAGTCAACAAGTAATAAAGTCAATAATCCATTCTCTAGTTTGGTCAGCAGCCTTAATCTATAAATTCTTCCTAGAATAATTGATATACGAGTTATACCTGAAGTAAAGAGAGAAAGTACATGAATATGTTTCCTTTGTCACTAAGCAGATATGATTCTTACTCTCTATCAGTAGTTCACTATAAATCAACCCTATTCCACCGCAGTACCGATGGCCAGCAGTTCATTGCAAGTAACTTGGATAACTTTGTAACCTTACACCTAGGTGACATGAATCATAAGCTATTTTTTCCATATATTTTTCTTTTATTTATATATTGATTTGAAAGCGACTAGTTGCTATTATAGGCTACACAATTAAGGCACAAACGAGGGATGGCCTGTGAAACTTTCACCAAACTTTCTTTTCTTAACAAAATAACAATCGGATTTCCAAACAGTCACGAAGTCATCCTCGTATTCTGACTTTGGCTATATGTGTATTTATTTTTCTATAAATACGGCAATTTTATTTTGCGAGTGACATTTGTGTCATATTTAAAAAATCGTAGAAATTTTAAAAGATTGGCCGATTATTTAACACCAAAGTCAGAAATAAATAATCTAAAAATGCGAGTCGTTATTATAACAGAGCAAAATAACACTGTTTGGATCATTAAAAAAAATAACAACAAAAAGTACAGTTTTCGAGATGTTTTGGGGAAAACCATGAGATTACATGAATATTTTTATAGGTCATCCCATTTGTAGTCAATTGGGTGGTTATGTCACCTCCGTATTGATAAATTGTCATATTTCACTTTATCTACATTCAAATTACATATAAACCAAAAATAAGTCCAATTTCATTATGCATCATGTCGCAATTAAAGAAAGTGATTTGAAAAATAATTTTATTGACTGATTTGTCTTATGGTAAATACTTCTAGGATTCTTCCTAATTATCACATATAATAAAATCCGATAAGCACATTGAACGCACAAAATGGCCAAAACAAAACAGTAATATTTAACACGTCCATAAAAATCCAAAATATATCCTTATTATACATGACAAAAGAAAAGCACACGCTTCAACCATAAATATAACATTATTGATTGACTTACATTTTAAATTAATTTGTATTGACATTTATACAGCGATATTTAAAGGAATTCGTTTAAAAATGTATTTTAAAAGATTGTTTAAAGTTAATAGTTGCATTTTCGATAACGCAATATTTGTGTTACAGATAAACATTGGAAACCCAATACGTAATACGTTTATCGGATAACATAATAATTTCCTCTACATCATCGTGATGTATTTTGTGATAGTTTAACAATGTGTTAATTAATATTATCAACGACAGGTTATTTTTATAACCACATTCTGTTGTGGTTTATTAAGTTTTCAAGCACATTATAAGTATGCAACAAATATTGATAAAATGAACAGAGAACTCCGGCGAAGGTAATTTACTGCTAGCGGAGTAATCTGCCACTTTATTTCTTCGTTATATTAGTAATATTGTATATCTACCTACACATTGATCGCTAACTTTAGCCAGAATCAAGTCACTGGTACAAATACGTAATTGTGTAGAATCAGGAGTTCTTGCCACCATCGCTGCAGCGATTGCTTAAGAGACTAGGACCAGCCATGTAGTCGTTATACATAATAAGTAATGGGATTTCAACTAGTGATGAGAAGTGGCGCGCATTTTCTATCGGAATGGTGGCAAGAGCTCCGTTAGTTAATAAATAATTTGCTAAAAGGACAACAGTTAGGAGCGAATAAATATATATAATTTATTTTACAACAATAAAAGAACCGCAATGGGTAATAACCGAATAAGTTACTTAAGAAGTAATAGTTTGGTATTACTTGACATGCGTCCCGCTTTCAAACTTTGGTAGGTGGCTAAACAAAATATAATATTACACAGAATGAGAGACGAGTATTGGCCGAGAACCAAGCGTATATATTTCGTTATTTCTTCCTCTCGTCCCTGCGCGACGGCGTTGTGCTTACCCTAGTTGCGTTATATTCGTTTGTAGCGCTTTATCGTAGCAAGAACGGTGCTTCCAATAAACCTTTATAAATCACATTTGAATCTTCCTATAAAAGTGTTGGTCGTTCGCAACTCGACGATGCGAACACAATTTGTCTAACTACTCCGTGTGGGTGACTACGACGTGGGGCGTAGTACCAGGCAGCCTTAACTTTGTATCCGCGTATATTTCCTACTATTGAAATAACCGACACCTCTCTCCTTAGTACGCGACGCTCCCTAAATAGACAAAATATATAAGTTCGATTATATACTCTGAAAATAGTCTACTTTACTATACATATAAACATCGATTTAAAACTTACACTCTCCATTAAAACTCTATATATATATATTTTATTTTAACAGTGATAAAATTCGCATCTATGTTCACAATTAATAACATTCACAAGTAATACATCTAATATCGGTAGACGGTAATGATTGTTTTCCAGATAGACAATTGTAATGGAAAACATAGCCTATTTCTATATGAAGGAATTAGTACACGCGGCTAGGAAACCATAATGCTCGAGGGCATCAGGCTGATGCATGTACCGATGTACCGATTGTACAGTGCCTAGTGTTCTCCTTCCGCTGCGGCCGGATCTCCACCAAAAATATACCTCTACTACGTAACCCCTATATTTACTCGACTCGGATCTATCTCTAGGCTCTAGTAACACATATCGTTTGTTTATTCTTTATACTCCGCCTCCCCTACCTTACTCTAGATTAGTCTGGCTGTGCCCATTATATTAACTCTGCGTCGCGTCTATTCACTATTCCCTGTTGTCCGGTCGTCCTCTACCCTCCTACACTCCTAGCTCCTATCACCTCTCCTCTCAGACTAGCGACGCACGTTAACCCTAATGCCACTCCTGGGCTTCCCTTTTATATATATTATATTATATTTCGAAGCTTACAATATATTAAACGTTCGATTTCCAAAATATATCCGCTACTCTCTTTTTATACGATCATACTATATTCCGCTTTATTCGGTTAGATTAAAAACGTAGGCGACGGGAAATAAAAACGGCCCGAAAATATTAAGCGTTTAAAGTCGATATAACAAAATAAAACTTGGTCCTTCTGAATTTGAATACGGTCAATGCGGAAGTCCCATCATTCGGAGGATTCAGTTGAGTTTGCCGCAGCTCGCTATCAGGATATTACTCTGCGGCTTGCCTGCGCTGTCCCCCGACTGGCTGATGCGGTCCACCAGCTCCAGCCCCTCCACCACGAAGGCGAAGATGCCCGTGAAGCCACGCATCTCTCGCAGAATGATCCGGAACTGCGAGCCCACCAGCCCCAGGTTGTCGTGCCTCTTCTGGCTCCTCCTCATGCCCACGCTCCCCCGGATAGCGAGGATCTTGGTGTCGTCCGGCATGAAGAAGCTCTCGTCGAATATGGAGCGACCGCCGCGACCGTTGTTCAGCTCGAAGTCTCCCGTGATTATGCTCTCGTTTTCCCAGCACTGGAATATATTGCATCCTTTATAACCGATCCCCAGCTCGCCCGTCGTGAGAATTCCAAAGTTTTTAGCCATCTTAGGGGCGACGTCGCTGCGCACCTCGATGAGGATTCGACCAAACGGAGAACCGTTGATCTCGATGTTGAAATAGAATAACGGGTACACGTGTTGCGACGGGTTCCTTACGATAGTTGCTTGCGGAGAGTGATGCAACATGGGCAGAGGCAGCAGGAGCGCCCCGGGGGAACTCTGCGGGAGGGCCATGGATAGCGCGTCAGTTTGGAACGGCCCCTTGCTGATGTTGGGGGAGCTGAGAGACCCGCCACTGTCGCCGAACCCCAGAGGACTGGGCTTGGATATATTCAGGTTGGGCAGGTTGTTGTGTTCGGAGCCGTAACCGCCCCCCGCACTCTTGATCGCGCCGCTATCCGTCAGTCCGCGGATGATATTTTTGTCCGAGTTGGGCATAGCGAGGGGGACGTAGGGAGGGGGGAGAGGGACCGGGGCGGGCAAGATGGCGCGGAAGTCGGTGTCGCCATTGGGAGCGGAGAAGGAACGCTCCACGGACTGCTGTTGTTTGAAGAGGAAGTGGCGCGAGTAGAGTTGGGACATGCAGTAGTTGGCCAGAAAGAGTACGGGGTTGTGATAGCCGTTGTTGTCGGTCGGCAGACCCGCTTCGCCCGAGTGGATGGTGGCGAGGGCGCGCTTGAGCAGCTCGAAGTCGAAGAGCACGCTGGAGTTCTTGATGAGATCGTCGAGCTTGCACTGCAGGAACATCTCCCGGTGCTTGGCCTGCAGGCGCTCGCGCTGCCCGGCCAGCGCGGCCAGCAGGCGCTGGATGTCGGCCGCACCGAGCCCTTCGGTGCCCGAGTAGGCGTGGCGCGCCTCCTGCAGGCGCTCGCGCGCCTCGGCCAGCTCGTAGCCCGGCGCGTTGTTGACCAGGTCCGTCTCCACCTGCGTTTTGAGCGTGGTGCACGCCTCGAGGATCTTGAGCAGGAAGTCGCGCTGCTTGTGCGCCAGATGCTGGATGTCGGCCAGCATCTTCTGCATGAGCGCCAGCTCGCCGTGGAAGTCGGCGCGCAGCAGTTGGCGCGCGTCCGCCTGCGGCTTGACGGCGTGCGCCAGGTGCTCGGGCTGCGCGGCGCACGCGCGGCACAGCGGCGCGCTGCACGCGTGGCACCACAGGCTGCGCGGCATGGCGTGCGCCAGGCAGGTGTCGGGCGCCGGCGACTTGCGCCGCTTGTCGGCCGCCACGCCCGGAGCCGCGGGCGCCGCGAGCCGGCGCGCCAGCGCGAGCACGGCACCGTACGTGGGCAGCGCCTCGGGCCGCGGCTCCTCGCTGCGCTTCCAGCAGTAGGGGCAGTACAGCTCGCGCCCCTTGAGCAGCACGCCCGTCACGCACTTGAGGCAGAAGTGGTGCTTGCAGGCCAGCAGCTTGGGCAGCTGGTCGCCATCGTTGAAGGGCAGCTTGCACACGGAGCACAGCGTGAGGTCCTCGATGTCGCCGGGCGGGGAGTGCGCCATCTGTCGCGGCGGGCCGACTCCGCTGCGCCGCTCCAGACCTTCATGCGGAGCCGGCTATCGGCGGTGGCGACTCCTCTATTCTGTCCGTTAAGTATTTACGCGTGACGTGACGGACATGGGATAGGACATACGAAAACTTTGCACTTTCGACGCTATTATTTTACACCGACAATTCGCTCGACGTGGTTATACGACTTAAGTTACATATTTACGAACGAATATTGCCGAGACGCACGGCTCGATTTAAATCTAACTAAATAAAACTTAAACCTAAAATAAAATCGATGTGAATTGCCACATCATTTTACGTTTTGTGTACACACGCCATGTTGTTTTGGCAAACTGTCGCTAACTTCACGCCACTCAACAGATTAGTGTAGGAATGACGAAACATTTTTCCTTCGTCAACTTTAAAATGTTCGTTTCCAAATGCTTTATTTTAACAAAAGTGTCATTCATAATTGCAAGGCATAATGTTTTTCCAAATACATATATCGACTGACTTTTTAAAAAATAATTTTACTTTTCGCTATCGGGAAGTACGGATTTAAAAAAATAAATATAATTATTCTTCACTGAGGGCATGTATTTTAAAAAAAGAAAAGCGATTTCAAAAGCTTTTCGTTTCATTTGAAAAATCTATTTTTGTTTTATTTCCATCGATTATCAGCTGTAATAGCGCTTCTTACGCAAGTGCAATGTTATGTCGAGTTGCGCGCTCAACCTGTAGCAAACTTCAGACCTATGGGCCGGTCCGCGCTAAGAAATTTACTTTCACAAATAATACAACGACCCCGAGTAAAAGGGGAAATCGGAATTGGATCGAGTCGTGAAAATGCATTTTCGATTCCGTAATGTATAATTTTCGGTCTTATAAAAGTTATACCGGATGGAATGTCAACCTAATCAATGATGGCAAAATAGTCATTTTGTTTCAGCTTGACCGGGGGATTGGATCATATCCGCCAGAATTATATTCAAATTATCCGCATGTTGCGATATTTGCGTGTTATATCAATGTTCGTTTGGCCGGTACTCGGTACGCTGTATTGATTTCCGACATCCGGCGCTTGCTCTTCCCAGATTCACTCGTTTGGATAATATTTTTTTTACACATTCTCTCATGACATTATCAAACAATGATAACGACATAATTTGGAAGGATTGCGCCACACGACGCTAATAATATGATTTACGCGTGTGTCATACGGTGGATGCGCAGTTACATTGACACAATGAAAGTGTAATGCGTGACCTTTAGTATCAAAACCCGACACATCCATTTTAATACCAAAATAAATTATGAGTTATGAGTTAAAGATAAGCCTGTGAAATCAGAATGTTAGAAGTATTTCTAATATTGAAAACATATTGACAAAATGTAACAAGTATGGCCTAGAGGCAGTTTTAGTTTAGTTTAGTTAGTGTCGGTTTGTGGTCCAGTGGTTAGTAACACGGACGATCGAATCAGTTTCATGGTTCGAACTCACTCTACCACAATTTTATACCTATTTTTGATAATGAGCCGCTTAGACTTACAGAAATATTATGAAAGTAAAGTATTAAAAAAAATAACACAAATATTTATCTTTTACTTGAAAAAATCTAGTCTAGTCTAGTCTATCATATCATTCTGCTTGGTTTCCTCTACATTTCCCTCCCTCACAACTCCTTACCTGATCATTTGCCTTCCTTGTTTTCTTCAATTTACAGTCCATTTGATTATTCGTATTGCAACTGTACAAATGTGATTAGTCTGTTTTTTATTGGTTGTAAGATATTGCTTCTTAACAATAAGCCCGCCTAGGTACCTATATTCTGTACAGAAAGTTTAAATAAATATAAATAATTAAATATGTACTTAAAAAATATCTATTTATATGCGAAGAATATCCCTTGGGTGAGAATCGTAATCCAGATATATTTTTTAAACCACTTAATATATGTTTAATATCACCCGAGATTGGTATCCGAAGCGCAAGATTGATCACCTTCCTTGAGTCTGTACGATCGTACGATGCAGTGCCCTGTGCATCAGTGGGTACGTACAAGGATTAAAAACAGATGAATATACAGGCAAAAATCCTCACTTTACTCTCAAAACCTGATCAAAGTAAAAATGATAATAAAATGTATTAGTTCACACGTACATCTGTTAAACCTTTCCGGTCCCCCAAAATTAAAAAAAAAATCTAGGTACATAGTTACATTCCAGTTGGAAAAAATCTTATGTACTCTGCTCCACATACTGTTGTAATAGATACGAGTGACAAAAATGTAAGCCTGGAATTTAAATAGATAATACTAATGATGAACAAAATGTCGAATAACATCCGACATGGGACCTAAGAGCAAAAAATCGATGTCGAATGAGATTCGACATTGGACCAGTAAGGGTTAATTGTTTTTATGTTTGTCTTAAATAAAAAAAATGAAGTTTTTCATGGCTGTTTTAAAACTATGATAGTGGATATGTCGTGTTTTGAAACTAAGTGTCATATACACGGCGCTATTCTTTGTCTGGGAATGTGGAAGAAAGGAAGTACCCTTCCTATAAATACATTTCACTCTATCGTAAAACTTTAGGTAGGTACGTTTTGCTTTTACTCAGTATAAACACGCATATAAAATTAATATTTAAACAAGCATTTTAACGTCCAGAAACTTTTTTTAAAACTAACATCCTAATCAGACATACGCGAACGAATTAAATAACAACTTATTTTTGACATCTCAACTTACGACCGTCATTGGCTGGTTTAAGTGATTCTATTCTAATTCTACCCATGATTGACAATCACACTATTCAAATCCTTGAAACTTCTAGATATTTTTTTACTATTTTCTTATTTATTTAATATAGTTACAGTTAGAGTTTTTTTTATAATTTAATTAATTTTCTAAACATTTCTACAATTTAAAAATTAAATACTGAGAAGTTCGCAGTTCAGTTCTCTCAGATACATTGATCAAACTCGTAACACAGTATACGCGAGTTCACAATTGGCCTCTATGGTGTGAAGAGGAAAGCTTTTATTAAGCAGAGACTCTTTCCATTTGTATGTGAGGTCCGAATCCTGGATTATATTCACATACTTGAAATGCCTGAAAAAAATATTTTGAATTTTATTTTACCTTATAAGTTGACCGGTTAATTTATTTACAACATTTTGAGCGTGTAACATGAGAGTTAATTTATTTACAACATTTTGGACAAATTCAAAATGTTGTAAACAACGTTGTTATTTAAATGTCGAAATGTTCATGGTATCGCATAGGCCGCTACCCCGCCGGCGTTCTGGCAGATAATTATTTTATCGATCGGCGACAATCGCCATACTTTGTATTCTTTGTTTGTTGTTTTAGGCCAAGTAAAACGTTTACCCGAGAATTTATTTAGTTTTACGAGTCGTACACTCCTTGCGCGTTACGGCGGCGGCGGCTTGGCAGAACACCAAGAAATTTGATTGCAAATTGCTCGATTATAGCGTTATTTGTATTTAGTACTTTAAAAAAAAAACGCTTTGTTTTCTTTTCATCTTTCAACTTTTCGATGTCTGCGCGTAGGACAAATTTGAAAATGGGACATTTCAATTGGCAAATAAATGAATAAATTGAAATCCCAAAAGAATGCCCTTATTGAAATCTATGTATGTACGAATATAGGATGTTTTTTCTTAGAGGTATACAAATTCAAATTTCCCGTGTTGAATTGATGGTGGCACCCGCCGTGTGGCATGTTGCGCCATCTTGTTGAAACCAAAACTCTTTCACATCAATGCCATTCAACTGAGGTATGAAGAACTCAATAATCATGGTTTAGTAGCGCTCTCCAATGACCGTAACATTCTGGCCAGCATCGTCTTTAAAAAATATCGGCCAATTGTTCCACCAGCCTATAAAGCACACCAAACAGTGACTTTTAAATTGCAAATTTCTACCGCTATCTTGACAGTTACTCCTGAAATGATTGCACATGAAATTGACTACAGACGAGACATCTGCAGAGCGAAACATCGATACTAAAAATTCTTTTTCCGCACATTTTAGATCAAAACCATTGAAAAACCTTTAATTTTTTTTTGTATCAGTTATTTCAAATGTTGTCATTATTTTTCGATAATCCTGTATTATATGAGTGAAAATCTTTGTCATTTGGCTAACGCCAAGGCCAACCCCTACGAGGTTTCCGCGAGGACTTTTCTTCTTTCTATATCTTATTAATTTTGATGAAGGTCTTTTCTTCTTCCTATATCTTATTCATCCTGATGAAGGTATTTTCTTCTTTCTATATCTTATTCATCTAGGCGTTTGGGTGGAAGCTGGCTAGCGCTGCCCCATTTTTCGATTGTTTTCTCCATATTTTGTCGTGTTTATTTTTCAATTTCGCATCCCGCGTGTGACTTATTCCTCGCTTCAAATCTTATATTTATTTTGACTGCTCCATCCCTCGAAAAAATCGAAACCAAAACCTTAAACACAGTAGTCGATGCGCTAATCACTGCACTGTGTTTTTTCAATAATTTGTGTGAATGTAAGCGAGTCATGAATCATCTAAGTTTCGATATTTCTATCGCATTTGCTGGCTGACTGAAGCCGTCGCGCGTCGTGAATGCTATTCTTTTCCAACGCCGCTATTGCGAAGAGCAAAACAATTCTAGTTTACTCGTAATGAGCGTTGGGAGTAATCTATATTTAACTCGGCGAATAATAAATTACGGCGGAATGTCCGCAATTTTGGGCTATCTCGCATGGGTAGGTACCTACCTACCGCGTTTTTTTTCACGACGTGTACCAATGTTCTCTTATCAGTCCAACGGTTGGCAACACCGCGAAATGGAAAGCCCTCTTTTTTTAAATTCACTTTTATTCGATGCCAATTCAGACTATTTTGAGATTTTTACAAACAATTTCCATTCCCGGACATAACACGTCATTCTTCATTAATTCCTTCACTCTGTATGCTTTTATAAAACGAATTATATCTCCTAATGAAAATTGGACCTTCTTTGTACAATTCCAAGAAACGTCCAGAACATTAATGACTCTGTCACCATATTATATTTTCCTTGAATCCTCTCCCTCTCCCTCTCAACTCCTTACCTGATCCCTATGCCTTCCTCAGTTTCATATCGATGATAGCAAGGATGCCAGAAATTGTTACAGCATCATCAATACACATTTTTTAATACTATTATCAATGGAAAATTATCAAAGAGGCTTTTAGTAAGTTTGCCGACCTATGGCCTAGAAAAGGGGTCGATAACGTGTGGCTCGCGAACGCCATGTGGCTCTTTTAGCAATTTGTATGGCTTTCTTTGTCAAATTCAAAATGAATTTTAAATCTGTTACTTAAAAAATGCTTGCAAGTTCCTTTTATCATTAAATATATTGAATAAAATTATTCTACATTAAAAATTGGCTCCCCGAAAATTTACAAACGGTTTTGCTACTCGCGTTTGGCTCTTTAGGTCCAAGAGACTTCCCTACCCCTGGCCTAGAAGCTCGGATAATGATGGCCGGTGTTGCGTGTTGCGTTATCTGTCGCTGTTTGTTTCCCGTTTTCGCTCTGTCGACTTGCTCCGGATGACAAGACACATTTCGAAACGTTCTGAATGCTGCATTTACGTCAACGAGAATTTTACCAAGTACTCTCCAAGCGACCCTGATGCTTGGTACAGACGGAGCCGTAAAGCATATAGCGGCTGTAATATTTTTCTGTATTGTCTCTAGTCCATCACGTTCACGTATAAATGTTGGGATGATGAGGACTACTAATTGGTTAATATTACACCGCGATTTCACGTTTATGACACGAACGTCGATACGAAATCACCCGGGGTGTTAAAATTTTTACGTGAACGTGAAAAAAATGTTGTTGCCGTGCGTTCCGGCTTCGTCCGTACCAAGTATGAAATCTAGCTACGGCTTATGCAACACCGCTTATCGTGGCTCTACTGAGGCTTCAACTTTAATAATTGTATAGCCTATACCTACTTGTGGCTTTTCTTTTTATTTATCGGTATAAGGTTACTAAAATTTGATGAAATTCACGAGTGAAAATTCTTGGAAAAAATATTTGCCATCTCGCAAAAGGCATGATTTTAAGGCGGGATAATCGATAGACCTCAACTTAATTTTTTTATAACCCAGGTAATATTTAACGTAATTAATTTTTTTTTATTAAAATACCGTTTTTGTATTGAAAAAATAAGTTTTTCTTCGAAATGAAAATATGGTTTTGAAAAGAAAAGAGTTATTGAAAGGTAAGGAGCTAAAAAATCCTTCATAAGTTGAGTATGTTCAATTAGATATTCTTCCCGAATGATAATACCCCATTCATATGAGATGCACAGCTTTTTTTTAAAGATACTCTGGAGTCGTGTTGTACCCTTTTGGGAAAACGTAACCAACACAGTTCGTGAAGTACATGAGTTTTGGAGTGACATGACAGAATTTAGGAATTCCAAATACCATCAGACTCGCTTTGCGGCAGAATCATTTTATTGTTTGAAAAATCAGTATAATCGTACATCTTTTCTTTCTTTTAACCCTTATTCGCACCCAATGGTGCTTAGGGTACTGCATTCTAGCGATGCAGTGTCATCTTGATCGTTAATTTCATGAAAACAAGGTGATCAGCCCTACGCTTATACCAGTCCACGGTGGTGTCACAGTAGATTTTAAGAAATAGTGGTATTTACTAATTAAAACATTAATTAAAAATGTTAGATTTTACCACAAAGTGACTGCCGAATCAATTAATGAAATTAAATATATAATATTTAACTGTAGATACTATAAACGCATTTATCAATCGATATCTACCGTTCTCTTTGAGATATACTTTTTTCCCTTGTTACACGCAAATCGTCTGCATATAAGCGACATTAAACGTCAAATCAATGATAATTTAATTTGTTTATCAATATATTTATTTTGTTTACGAATCCAATTGTTTATGTTATTCATTCATTGAATCCAATCGGTTATCTTTGTTGAATTAGGACTGGCCTTGGACTCAAAATCGGCGCTCAAAGCGGAAACTGAAAAGGCGTTTCAGTTAACGAATGGAAAGAAATGAGAAAATAAAATTTATAAGTATTTTTTAACACTCTCCTTTATTTATCATTCATCGTTCACTTTGTGTAATACCACTTTTATAAAACACTACTTCGGGACTACCGGTTTCGGAATAATCATTCCATCATCGGATCAAATGTAGAGTAAAGTGAAATTGTTTTGGTCTATTACACAAAGTGAACGAGAAATTATAAGTAGAGTGTTATATTACCACAAAGTTAACAATGCTTTTAAGATGCAAAATATAAAGTATTTTTTAAATTAATTATTTTGATTTTTAAAATGGGTTCTTATTCAACATAAAATTCTACTGTTGAAATGGTAAGATACTGTCTGTCGTGTAGTTTATATTTAAAATTTCTACAATTCATTACTATTCGCGTGACGGAGGTTTGTTTTCGCGAAAAATGCAATGTCATTGTATGACACTCGTCGAATGGTTGAAATGCTGTACTGCTCGAAATCTGTACCATGACTATATACAAATAAATTTGATAAATATTGTAGATTTTGTGAACGCTTACAAGATTTTAAAAATGAAAACGTGAAAAATAATCACATTTTATTTAAGCGAGTAACTACTGTATACATATTTTTCTACTGATCGCCATAAGTCTTTAATAAAAAGAATCCCGCGTTCCATATTTGAAAGTTTAGCGACGCAAATATAAATATATAACTACGTAGGTACTTACTTATTTTACTGGAGGGAAAATGAAAGTTTAAGTCAGATTGTCGTCTCGGGAAAATTGGATAAAGTGACAAGAGTCAGTCAGGATGCTTTCCCGGTGACGTCATTCACGGGAAGGGGGCGCGTGACGTCACTAAATCTCCCTCGGGACAGGCGGTTTGCGTATTTTTCTATTTTGAACAACTTAAGTTTCTTTTTCTTCGTCTTATTCTTTAAACCCTTACTCGCACCCCAGTGGTGCATAGGGCACTGCATCATATAAACGCAGTGTTATCTCGACCGTTAACACATGAAGGGAAGGTGATCAGTCATCCTTCAGGTACCAGTCCAGGGTAATATTGAATAAATATTAGAGTGAAAAAAATTACTTACATTTATTTGACCCCCCCCGCTGAGAATCGAATCCGGGACCTCCAGAATAGTAGCCTAGCATGCTGACCATTCCACTACGAAGGCGGACAACTTAAGTTTACCTAAACTTTAATCTCGACTTGCATTTTGTTTTCGAAATTATAGTAGTTGATTTTTATTTTACGTAAATGGTACTGTATAAATAACGCTAAATTATAACGATTAATTTCTTGAATGTTTTTCGCAGATACTTTGTGGCACATTTTATGAACTTTATAAAATAAAACAACTTTGTTTTTAATCACTTTCTTATCGGTACATTTTTTCTCCAACCGGTTTCGACAAGAACCTTGTCATCATCAGGGTTAGTACATGTTAAACCATCCGGGTCAGGGTCAGTACATGTTAAACCCTGATGTTGGCAAGGTTTTTGTCAAAACCGGTTCCAGAAAAAATGTACCAATAAAAAATGGTTAAAAACAAAGTTGTTTTATTTTATAAAGTTTATAACGATTAAAATAGTACGGCTGTCCAAACTCAAAACACAGTAAGGGACATTTTTTTGTAGCAAGTTTTTTTTTGCATTTTTGGACTAAGTAGAATCTACTTAGTCCAAAAATGCAAAAAAATGTACTACAAAAAAAAGTCCCTTACTGTGTTTTAAGTTTGGACAGCTGAGTAGCATTGAACGGACTTTGTACATAATGAAAATTATGCCGTTAATTGTAATTATTTAGAATTGCGGACCGTTGATTAATTTTGATTAACTCACCTACTGCAAATTAAGGAGTCCATTAATACAGTGTTCCGCAAAGTGTGTGATGATTCGTTGGTGTTCCTCGGAAAAAGTCTAGTTTTGTAAAGATAACACACCTAGAAATAGCTGAAAGCTATACGAGCGAGGCGCTTTGTTGTGCGAATCGGGATTTTCGACGTCTATTTTATTTAAAAAAAATAATAAAAAAAATAATCCGCCTCCGTAGGGTAATGGTGACTTTAAGTGATTTTTCATTCTTATATCTATTCAATACTACCCTGAATTGGTACATCTAGAAACTTTGGTGATGGACTTACAATCTTGTATTTATTTAGATTGGCAGTGACAGGGATATTGAAAGCTTTTAAATGTAAATTCACACTAAAATTGGGATACAATTTTATATTGTTTCACATTTTCAATAAATTTCGCAACTTAGTTAAAAAAATAATTGCTTAGCAAGAGCAGATTTGTCAGGAAGCCTAGATGCTTCTGTATCAGATCTGGGCATGCGGTGGGACACCTTTCAATACCCTGAACTGGTACCTGAGCGGAGGGCTGATCACCTTTCCTTCATGTGTTAACGATCAAGATAACACAGCGTTTACATGATGCAGTGCCCTGTGCACCATTGGGGTGCGGATAAGGGTTTGAATTTAGGATTTTTGAAATATATATATTTTTAAAAAAAGAACGCCCGAGGACGATCAACGGTGAGAGCAGCAGCCTTATCAACAATTGCTCCAAATTTTTATCGTCTGTGCTCGGTTAAGTAGGCTCACATTTTGCATCAAACATCATTTGTTATGTATGTATTCGCACAATATTTATTTTAATAATAAATCAACATTAAATAAACTTAATTTTTTCATTGGTGTACCTCTTTAATTTCTTGATTTGGTAGGTGTACCTTGAACAGAAAAAGTTTGCGGAACACTGCATTCATGACACGGCTTTGCCGCCTACGGCGGGGGTCGCCAAACTTTGGCAGGCGGGCCATTGTTTTGTTCAAATTACTTTTGCTTTTTGTCGTAATATACACTTAATTTTGAGCACGATAAGTGGTGTTGCATCAGCCCCAGCTAGATTATGGAATGATATAGATTGTGAATACGAAATGATTAACCAAAATGAAACCAAATTTGAAATCGAAAGTTATTTGTGTAAATTAAAATACATAAAAATATTATTGTCTATGATGTTTCTATGTCAGTTTCTATGTTTGTCAGCTGTCAAAAAGTCGCCATGTCAATTAATGAACTCGGGACAAAAATAATAAATGTCGAATTTTCCATTTTCATTTTTTGATTCCTTGTCTACAATTCTTAGAGAAACACTACACAACTGTGGAAAATAAATATTTACTTAAAAACCCAAAAAAATTAATTGCACTTTATAATATTATCATTAGATTTTTGATTTGAACTGTCTTCTTTAAAAAATATTATGTGAAATGGTTTCTGTCTTAAGGTTTTTTTATCTGGGTTTTTGCAGACTATAAAATTTATTTTGGAGAATAAGGAAGCCCGCAAATGTGCGTTTTCTTCTTTCATAATTCCGAATGCATAAATCCTGTAGAAAATTTATATGCCAAGAACCTGGCATTTAAAATTGTGACAGAAAAATTTCCGTTTGCAGTAAGACTAATGAAACTTTTTAAACGTATCCGCTTAAGCTTTTGTGGGTGTGAATTCTCAGGTAAAAGATTGAGCGTCTGAAGTCGTAAGTAGGACATAGGAAAGTATTAGTTGTCAAATATGGCAAACACACTCATACTTTTGTACAAATTTTATCTCGTGGGATGTTGTGAACATCACTAATCACGCGATAAAATGAATAGGGTGTGAATTAGATAACAGGAGGGAACATTTGAAAGCGATTAGTATCTTTCTTTTCTTTCTTCAGCCTTTTTCTTGTATCCAGTATTGAACAAAGGCTTCCCTCTTGGACTTCCACAGTTCTCTGTTGGACGCGACTCTCTTCCAGTGCAGGCCTGCCACTTTTTTAATGTCATCTTGTCTTGGACCATCTTGTCTGGGGCCTACCCACGCTTCTGCGTCCTGTACTAGCCCTCCAGTCAAGCACCTTTTTCGTCCTTCTATCCTCAGACATACATGCCACATGACCTGCTCAGTTTCACTTTTGTTCCGCGACTCTTTGAGCCATATCTGTTACCTTGATCTTTTCCCTTATACAAACATTAGTATTTTGGTCGCCAAGTGATATGTTTAGCATCCTTCTCTCCATTGCTCTTTGTGTTATCCGGAGTTTATATATGATTTATTTTATCCCAAATGATCCGGTTCCACTATTGTTCCGTGATTCTTTGAGCCGCATTGAGATTGCTTAATATTTGTGTGCTTTGTTCAGGAGAAGGACCACTACGGCAATGAGGTGGCGCGCTGCGGGCGGCCGCTGCCCGTGGAGTACCTGCTGGTGGACGTGCCGTGCGCGGCGGCGCGGGTGCCGCTGGCCACACTGCGCCGCCCGCGCCCCTCCCGCGCCCTGTTCCCCACCGAGCAGCGCCCCGCGCAGCGCCAAGACCTGCGCTCGCTGGCCACCTACCTGGCCCAGTGGCCCGAAGAAGACTTCCTGGAGGTAACGTACTTTATCCAATACTTCTTTATCTCCCTGTAGCTATTTACTCACTTTGGACGGGAAAGGTATTTCTACCCGTTCGGTCGATTGATGCTTAACCCATTGCACCACTAATAACGGTGACATAATTTGTTCATACAACACTATTTTGACACATTTTTTTATTACAATAACATCAAGACTAAATTACGCACAAAATAAAAATGGTAATACATAAGGGCATAATTTTGTTGTTGTTCGTAAGAGAGATCAGTATGGCTCATCCCCAGGTAGTTTTGGAAGAGTGTGTTCAGTTCAGAGTTGTGAAGTTATTGTCATTCGCAAAACTGGTGAATCGCCGGCTTTGTGAGTCGGTGACAAATTGATCTTGGCCGGCCTTGTGTTGCAATGGGTTAAGGACAGGAAGGGTATTTTTACCTTCTGCGCCGGCCTCATTTCAAAGTCAGAATAGAAGGAATTACATATTTAATGTTTTTATATGCATATTATGTACCGATCTCTTTGTTAAGGTCTTAACTATACGTATATAATTGTGAAATCCCATCAGCAGCAGTTTGCACACTAAATCATTTCCACCATAATATTTTCCCCAATTCATTCACAGTGAAGCGCCCTTGAGGTATATTTTTACGAAAATGGCGCTATATAAGTTATCCAATTTTATTATTAAAAAACACCCGAAATGCGAAATGTGTTAACAGGCAATGCCTGGCATGCTTCTCACTACACCTAGCTTATGTGTGCGAGTGTTTAAGGAACTGTTGGGTAATATATCCAAAATTAAACAAGGTTCATTGGATTGAATTCTACATTTATTTATGTATTTCTAATTCTACATTTATTATGTAAAACGCGTCGCGTATTAATATATACATAAATAAATGTAGAATTCAATCCAATAAACCTTGTTTAATTTTGGATATATTACCCAACAATTCAATATGGAATTCTACCAACTATCTGCAGTTACAATAAATATGTTTGAGGAACCTTCCTACATTCTCAGTTACAGTTCCGTGATGGGTGTTATTTCTCCCTAGTGCCTTTCTTACCTTATGTTCGTGTTACCAGGCAATGTCAGACTTCCACGTGCTGCTGTACATAGCGACGATGGAAGCGCTCCCGATGTTGCCTCACATGGAGGAGCTGCTGACGGCCGTGCGCACGGGCGACTCCGAGCTCGCCGCGCGCTGGCGACACTCCGACCACTGGGCCACGGTGGAGCAGCTCATCGCGGCCACCGAACACCATACCAGGTGCGTGACCGTATGTTTGCACTCGACATGTGCAAAATATAAGCACCCTAGTCAGGCCTAATAATAATAATACTAGTAAATTCAAATAAAAATAATAATATACTAGTAGTCCGCCTCCGCAGTGTAATAGTCGTCATGCTCGGCTACCGTGCTGGAGGTCCCGGGTTCGATTCCCAGGGGGGAGTCAAATAAATATAAGTGATTTCACTCTAATATTTATTCAATATTACCCTGGATTGGTACTTGAAGCGGAGAGCTGTTCACCTTTCCTTCATGTATTGACGATCGAGATAACACTGCGTTTATATGATGCAGTGCCCTATGCACCATCGAGTGCAGATAAGGGTTTTAAAAAATATTTCATTGCTAAATAATATTAAACACTAGAAGTTGAAAGGAAAACTCCAATATCTACATAACATTTGCAGGAAGAATTCTAATTCTTCTAGTCAATATGAATATCAGTTCGCTTACAATAACTCGAGATTATTTTTGGGCCAATCAGGCAATTCGGTGCTGGCTAAAATTAAATTTTAAATATATTTTTCTATGTATGACAAATAACCATTGTTCAAATAGAGTACTTAAATATATCTCCCTACCATTAAGAAGTAACTGTCATATTATGTTGGTTATATTAAGTTTTCTTGGGACGCAACATTCTCTTTTTATACATGTGACTCAAATTATTTTACATAAGTTACAGTGAAGCTCTTGCATGACATTCTACGCCTTTGCGACGTCATTCGTGTTTCAGCTTTCAAAATTTTTAGTAAAAAGTATGAAATACACCACTTTATTTCCTCATTCATTAGTCATTGCGCTGTACAGCGATGATTTCAATCAATGATCATATTCAAACACCTTACCTTCATATTATTAGTAACCATGTTAACACTGCACAGATATGTAGAATATAAATTTTTTAATTTAAGTTTTACTTAGTAAATACCACTATTTATTAATTAAACTTTAATTAAAAATGGATAGATTTTACCACAAAGTGACTGCCGAATCAATAAATGAAATTAGAATATTAAAGTTAAGGGGTCATGTTGGGTAAAATACACTTCTCATTGAAGACAAGTGAATATGTTTGTATGTTGAAGGATGTTTATGTGGAATTTTTGTTTATTTAGTGCCGATCTGACGTCCGGGTCTGCCTCGGGCAGGGAGGAGGGCCCCGTGTGGACGTGTCCCCACTGCACCTACCACAATCCCGCACACAAGGACACCTGCGAGATTTGTATCCTTCCCAGATAATTTCCCAAGGGGTGAGTGAGATTTGACATTACCTAGCTTATTACTAGGCATAAATATCTTCCGACCTAACGAGTAAGAATGGCCCAGTTTCTATCTTACCTCGAGTTACAGATAATGCTGATGAATCTGAAAAATTACAGATATCTGAACGCTGTGTGTTTATATCGTTAGAAAGAAAAAAATTGACGCAATAGTCTGAATACCATTAACCTAATCACAGCATTTTTAATCAGTTGGGATATTGCGCCATGCGGCGCAATTTTAAGGTTTTTTAAAATTTTAAATGCCTTTTTTTAGTTTGGTGATGTCTTTTAGTTTGTATAAATACCGTGTCACATTACACTTGATGATGTAGACTTGTATTCCCTACATAATGATCACTTAAATTGACATTGGTACAGCACACAAGCATTTTTTTTTATAGCCGTGCCTATATATCGGCACACAGCACTCAAGAAACATAAGATGTCGTGTTGATACAGTGGCACACGCATCTAAGGGGTTAATAATATATTTATTCAAATGTATTTTTTAATTATTATTTTCAGGAGTGCAGTGGGAGTTTTCTGTGAGGGTTTACGGAACAAGAAACAAAACTTCCCCAGACATAGCGCCCGTTGTAGGTTCATATTGGTAACACTCGCGTGCGGTGCTCAGAATAGTAAACTATTCAGGTATTTTTTATACATTTTTTCAACTGTCTGCTACAATAACAATAAATTCTGCTATTCAATACGACGGAGTAAAGTATTTGTAAATTTAAAAGTTGTAAAATTACGATTTTTAGCTTTTGTATAAAGAATCACATTAATCGTGTTAGTAGATTGCATCCCGCCAATAAAAGAACTGAACATTATTCAAATTCAATTTTTTCACTTATTATGGTTGGTGCTCTCTATGTATTTTGTTCAAAGCACATAATATAAAAAATAAAACTGAAAAATGCCATTACATCAGTGTTTGTTTTTTTAATATGGGAGAGCAAAGCCAAATTTTATAAACATATTCGATGTTAACACAAGTTACAGAACCACGCCATATTGATCAATTGTCAAAATTAGTGATTTTTCTGGAGACGCATTTGAAGCACTATGAATTTGTCGAGTAGTGACATTGCTATACCGTTTTATAATAATTATATAGAATGAAGTCTTGGCAATACAATAGTATATATACTCAAAAAGTTGAGAGCTTTAAATGTGTCTCCTTTTGAAAATAACCAATTTAGAGTTGTGACACTCACTAGAGCAATATGATAATTCATTCATCTCATTTTGATAAATCATGTCTATTTATTAACCTCTTAGCAATGAGTTTTTGCTAACCAAACTGTATCTGAGTATGTATTGAGTTTATTTTACAATGACTTTTTTATTTAAAAAAAAACTCAATACAAATGTAACCACATCAATTTATGGATGATCGAATCAGCAGTGACTACAGGTGGATATATCTGTTGTTTTTTTTATCATACATTCTTTATAGCAAGGGTCATTCACTTAACCACATTACCTGTCTCAAAACTTCTAGAATAAACATCGCCTGCTGATAATTAGTGCTACCAATGCAAAAATTCATTTTATTGAATGTAAAATGTATATTTCAGATATATAATAAAAACTTCAAGAAAATATATTAAAAAATTCATGTCTCAACAAGTCCTATATTTTAGATAAATTTAAGAGCGCTTGAATTATAAGCGTGAACACAAAATCTCAGCCATACAGCTTTGCTAATTTTATTCGGACTAGGTTTGACATGCAGGTTATGATTTGTTTAAAATGTTCGTTTACTACTATTTTCGATTACGCACAATTTGAAATGTTGTTTTGTAATGTGCTTAGTAAATTGATTTAAAGCAGAAACAGATTCTGAATTATTGTTTTATTGGCAGGATGCTATTTGAGTTCCATCACATTGTAATTGTTTATAAGTATATGATAGCAACTATATTATTATATACATATTAATCACGTGCCCAATATCACTACCATCTCCCAAACATTCGGCTGATAGGATTTCATCATTTCAACCGAGTTGTGCTTTTGTACATTATGTATAAAATTATATTGTGATTTTTAAAATCAAATAGAGGAGCCTTACTACCAAAATCAATACAGATTTCGGAATCATAACCTAGATTTGATCTCTTAAAGGCAGTATCAAGTACTTTTAATTATATTTATGGTTTTATGTTGCCCTTTAAATTATTACATATTCGTGTCCAGGTTATATTTTCATATATGAATGTATTATTTTATTAAATATCTTTTTTTTTTTAAATACATTTTGTTACTCTGATTGATGTCGTATATTTCTGGTGTTAAGGGGATTCGCAGAGCAAAAATATTACATCTCAACACTTTTTCTAATATAAAACTTTGAAATTTGGCTCTGTAGCACTTTTATTTGAATTAATGAAGAGCACTTATTCCTAACTTCTATAATGCCTGTCACTTATTTTGGTGTTGTAAAAATTATTCCAATTGACTAAGATTGTGTTTTTTTTTTTTTCGTTATGTTGAGGAATTTTTAGGTTTGAATGAAAATTGCAATTTGTTTTAATTTTGATGACAGCAAGATCTGTTGTAAAAAAGTTTAATTTAACATGTTCGCTGCCGGAAACCTAATGAACAGATAAAAACCAGAAAAGCTTTTTTCTGGAATATCATCCCGTGTCATTTACATTTTTCGGAACACATTCTGGATATGTACAACCTTGAAAATCTAAATTAAATGTATCAAATACCTAGAAACAAATATTTATAACCAGAAAGCGGGTAATTGTTTCTTATAGTAGAATTACCAATAAAGCATGGATTATAAATCAAAAACTTTCAGTTTAATTAAAAAAAGTTATAAGAATAATTTAAGCAGTTTATTAAAACTGCATATGGGTACTCACGTCTTAACTAATAAAATCTAGATCTTTTTTCCCTGTGTCAAATATTCTGCAAACCCATACGTAAGATGATGAAGTTAAAGATAGTTATTGTAGTTCTGTAAATTGAACAGATTAAAAATGTTACATGAGAATTTTTTATGCAAGATGCAGCATGTTGCATTATGAATATTAATTTGTTGAATTTTCACATGAAATTAGGCAGCGAACATGTTACTGGGTAATAAAGTACTTTTTTTTTAATTCTCAAAAACATTTGATACAATATCCTAAAAATGGTTATATACCCCAACAGGAATTATGTGTGTATAAATGTACAATTCACACTGATGTTTTTAACGAGTACTAAAAGTGATTTTTTAATATTAATAAAATTATATTAATTTGAAAACTGGATTTATAATATTTTTTAAATATGTATGTAATGTATTTTCAATGATAGTAAAAAAAAATGTCTGAGCTTTTATGTTTTATTTTTAAATGATTATTTATTTCGAATTGAAGATATTGTTTTAATTATATTATTCTAATTACATATTATGTATGTTAATTTTTTTTCTTTTACAAAAAATCGCACATTGCAAAATCGCACTTGTCAACAAATTAGAATTCTAATTTTATATGACTAGAAAAATATATATTTGTATGCCAACACTCACTTATTATTTCGTTAATTTGGCTTATGTTTTATTATTCAGAATAAATGGAATCTAAAATTAGGAATGTTGTCTGGATATTTTTGAATTTTGATAAATGTATTATAGGATATGTGGCTATATTGTTTTCTTTCTTCTGATGCTTTGCCCACCATTATAGAACACCGTGATACTGAAATAAGAAGGGTTGGCCTAATATGTGTTCTAGTGACAGTGAAAATTTACATTCATATTGTGAGTATATTGGTACATACATATTACTAAATTGACCTAAATTTCATTTTCCCTCACACCAAGATGTGCTGTGCTACCTACACTTAAAGAATATGAGTCTGTGAGTAAAATCAAATGGAAGAAAAATTCATTGAAATTATCAAAGTACAGATAAAAATGATTAGAAATCAATAAAATTCCTTTTATATTGTGATTCTATGAATTTTACTGTAAAAAATAAAATATGTGACTTTCAAGGTTTTGCTTTTTAGTAATTGTCCTCTATTATTAAAATTTTGCACACATTCTATTATTTTCTTCGCTTTCAGCAACTGCAAAAAAAAGAAATGGGAAGAATTGGATAATAAAATAAGTGCAATATATTGAGTTTTGTGTAAAAGTTTTATTTCTTTTTTTTGGAACACATGAGCAGCTAATTATAACATAAAATGAGGGGAAACTGCACAAATCTGTGTTATCTTTACACATACAAGGATGAACATCTATATACATCTATATACAACTATATATATATATATATATATATATATATATATATATATATATATATATATATATATATATATATATATATATATATATATATATATATATATATATATATATATATATATATATATATATATATATATATATATATATATATATATATATATATATATATATATATATATATATATATATATATATATATATATATATATATATATATATATATATATATATATATATATATATATATATATATATATATATATATATATATATATATATATATATATATATATATATATTATATATATATATATATATATAATATATATATATATATATATATATATATATATATATATATATATATATATATATATATATATATATATATATATATATATATATATATATATATATATATATATATATATATATATATATATATATATATATATATATATATATATATATATATATATATATATATATATATATATATATATATATATATATATATATATATATATATATATATATATATATATATATATATATATATATATATATATATATATATATATATATATATATATATATATATATATATATATATATATATATATATATATATATATATATATATATATATATATATATATATATATATATATATATATATATATATATATATATATATATATATATATATATATATATATATATATATATATATATATATATATATATATATATATATATATATATATATATATATATATATATATATATATATATATATATATATATATATATATATATATATATATATATATATATATATATATATATATATATATATATATATATATATATATATATATATATATATATATATATATATATATATATATATATATATATATATATATATATATATATATATATATATATATATATATATATATATATATATATATATATATATATATATATATATATATATATATATATATATATATATATATATATATATATATATATATATATATATATATATATATATACTTTTTCTTTCATGTTTTTATATAATATAAATTTTCTTATTATATGAAGTTAATGTTTTCAATCATACATCGCCAACTAAAAAAACATCGGATGAAAATTAATGACAAATATGGTTTCACATATTAAACCACAAATATTGTTAGTAAATCTGCCTAGTGTAATTTTTATTGATTAGTAAAACTATAAGATAATAGTATTTCTATTTTTGAAACTCCAAAATTGGCTGTCTGTTTGACTTCGGCTGTCAAATCAGTGCCCAAAAACAGCCAAAGTCAAGGAAAACCACCAAAATGAAATCAAGGACCTTGTTTATGCTAATTGCTTTATTATACTACTGTTGTTATGGAAAAAATGCTATACATCGTAAAAATAAACAAGAGCTACAATTTATTACTGTCTATTGATTTTAGAGAAATAAAAGCTAAATACAGAAATGTTTCCCTACATTTTCTTGTAAGCTTTTTTTCGCCTTCATGGTTTTGCTTTTATATTTTTTACATTTTGCTTTTATTTAAGATATTTGTACAGGGGTCAATGAATCACGATTTGCTTGTGGCATGTCATTCGCACATCATTTTAACTATCAATCACTCGTCAGATGTTTACTGAAATTATACAGTATATCTAACATTGATAATCATACGGCGTCAGTTTACTGTACACAACTAAACAAAAATTAAGTTTAAAATTCGGTATTCATCCGATGGTATTTTAGTTGCATTTTTATTACAAATACATAATTCAGACCTATAAGTAAAAGAGAAGAATAAATAAAAAGCAAAAACAATGTTTTTTTTTTCGAGGAGAAGTAACAGAGTAGAATGAATGTTGCACTGTCACAAGCACACTGGTCTACTCTTGCGAGACGGGCGGGAACTCGCGGTCGTCGTCCAACTTGAAGCCTTCTCGCGGCGGCGAGTCGGCCGCAGTGGCCATCTCGTGGAACTTCTCCGACTCTGCGGATCCAGCAAATGGACAAACAAAACAAGCTGTTAATCTCATCACCATAAACTGTAGCTACATATAACCATACATAGTAGGAGCTTGCTTCCCTTTACTTGATTCAATCAATTGTTTTCTTTATCTAATTAATTAATTAATGTTTTCGTGGACGGAAATATCCATGCAAGTATACAACTTTTTTGCAGATTTTTTCGTTCAGTGTCAAAATTTCATAACGCCAGCACTGCGCTAAACATATTTATTGTGTCAAACAGTGGAGACGGTGGTTCTGTAATAACTGCGCAGTTTTCACACGGAGCAGAAACAAACAATTTCCAAAAATGTGTTAAATCTACTAAAACAGATGTTTCCTTTTGCAAAAACGCTCCTCAATTTAAAGTTTCTTTATTTCTTTAAGCCAAACCTTAGATTATACAGGGAACTTCTGTCAAAATAATTTTTATATTTATATAAATTAAATAGACTCAAAATCTTCCAACTTATCGCAGACTTTAGCACGGTGCATTATGTAATATTTTTTTAATTTCAGTTCATTCACATAATGCTACCGGGTCCATGCTGTCGCAAATGTGCAGTAATATTATTTTGAGATAAAATTCGGAAAATGCAAATTCATACTTTGGCACTGGTTAAAAAGAGGAAAAAATGCCAACTTGATCAAATTTAGAATTTGATTTTGGTTACATTAAATACAAAATAATTTGTTTTGTATTCAAATCTGGGTATAAATCACAAATAAATGAGACTTAAAAGAAAACAAACTCCTAGGGAAAGATATTTCATAATATACTTGTCTATGTGAAACAGTGGCGAGTAGTCATAGAGTCACCATTATTAATATAGAATGATAACTTAATATTAAATTTGTCTAATTACTGATTCTTTGTGAAATAAATACATTATCTATATTTATTCACAATTTAAGTTTGCCTCGAATCAAAATAGAGATTAATCAGATAATGTGGTTAGTAGTAGTTTAAAAGGAAATGATCGATTTGGAGGTGACTACCTTGAAATAAACAAACTAATAAGCGTATAAATAATAATAATATGTAATGGGAATAAGCGATGCCGGGAAAGGAGAGTACTTTACTTCAGGTGGATGGTGACAGGACAGGTGATCAAATTATGGAGGTGAATTACGTAAGTCAATTCAACACGTAACTCCTGATGCCGAGTTCATATTCTAATAAGTATATAATGTTAAAAATAGTAAAGAAATTCTACATTTACAAATGTGGAAAATTACGCTCAATTAAGGTAATTTTCTTATTTTAGTTAAACTCAATCTTGAAATAATCAAAGGCTTTTTAGTCGGTCATATTACTAACGAGCCGAGGTAGTTCTGTCTGGAAAGGAAGATTGCGCCGACCGATTGGACACTGGTCGTCTCGCATCTTGTCGGCAGTGGTAAATCCGCAACCGAGATGACGGACAAATAATGAGACAATTTACAAAAAGGGGATTTTGGTGGATTGTTTTAAATGTTTTGTTGCTTTTGATTTTTTCAAAATACAGGTAACCGTCGTTTTGCGCCGGTTCGATATGTGCCGGTTGGTAGCGGCCGTGGGATTCCCAACACCGAAGCGCCGCGATTCTAATAGCAGAAACACTTTTACACATTGTTTTATTATATTACTGTATGCGCGCGCGACCAGGCTATTGTGTGAGTGAAATTGTATAAAAAAAAATTTTGCACTACTGTGCTCAAGTTTTGTGACTGAAATAACTTTCCAAAGAAGAAGAGGATGAGAAAAAATGACAGGAAAACCTTGAAAATGGCCGATCTAACTCGTATCCTTTCTTCTATAGGAAGGTTAACAGATGAGCTCTGTGATTGTGCAAAAAAGGAAGCACTAATCAAAGCAAGTTAAAGTGGATGCTTTTTTAAAAAAATTGATAATTTAATTTCGTACTGACGAACTAATTAAATAGAATTCATTAATTATATCAAGATACTATTTATTTTGTTAACGAATTTAAACTTTATTTGTTAAATACATTTACAATTTATTTTATACATAGGCGGGGCTATGTAATAAATAAAATTATAAATAAACAAGTCAGGTTTTTCTTAAAATTTTGACGCGGAACTTAACCTTATATCGTCCATTACATTTGTGTTCAATTTACGCAGATTTTTTTGCGCCAGTGTCTAGGAAAGGAACCCCGGCGTAAAACGACGTTTACCTGTTCTGACCAGTACCTGACATATGATCGGGGTCACGACCTCTCAGAGCGCCCGCGTACGTGTTGCCTCCTTGAAACACAAAACACTTTACTAAAAACAGAACGGAACAGTCGAGAAACCGAGTGGGAGACAAAATGGCCGCCTGACGCTGTCCAGCTCTTCATCGTCCCCGAGCGGCTCCAACTTACGCTATCTGCCGCCACTATCTGCATATTCAAGGCGACCATTTCCATACTGTTCCTAGCTTTTAAAATATTCCTGCACATTGTCTTACAAAGTAAACTAATAATCTATTGAAATTCTCATCATCATTTATATACATTTTCAATTGTTTTAATTTTCCATACACATTCATCGCAGCATAAGTTGAGCTATGTTGAGATAGTAAATATATTAATAATACCCAAAATATAATATATCATTAGTCATTGTGAGTTACAGTAATTAACATTAAGGCGTTTATTATCAATCGTTGTTATTTTATAAAAACAACATCTTTCAACACTTTTAAAGTAAATCAAAAGGAATCGATCATATTGCAAAACACCTAATCACATAGATAACTAAGAGGAACCTGAAAATGAAAGGAGGGTTACATTGTCAATAGAGTCCGCGGGCTTTACACTCCACTTGACAAATTATTTTTAAAAAAAAACTATTTTACATTTTAGCGGAAATAAAATAAAACGGACGAGGATGGTGATAAAGGATAAAACTGATATAAAACGGGGATCGATATATAATAATATAATAAAATCAACACAAATTATACAACAGGGGAATAAAATAAATGGATAAAAGTAATAATAATTAAGAGAAATAGGTAATTTTGTCAATGTACGGCAAACTGACATCGCAAAAGGGGTCAGATATTGTAACCCAATTTGCTCAAATGGTTGGCCGTTGGTTATTATTGGCAATGGCAACAGTTACATTATCTATTCTACAAATTGTTCTTATTCTTATAGTACCTATGTTATTCACTTTCCTAACCAAAATATGTACAATTCAACCTAAGTAGAGAAAAAATTAAATAAAAATCACATTTAAGTATGAAGGCGGTGAGAAGCAAAGCTAAAAAATTACGACACCCCAGACAGGCACACAAATCAACAAATAATGCGCAATATCTACTCCTTTCCAGCAGACGTTCATAAAGGAAAAATAATTCCACAGGAAGATAAATAAATGAAATTGTGGCAGATACATGTTGCTTAAATTACAAGCATATTTTAATTATTATCGACAGTAAATAGTGGATATTTAGTAAAAATAATAAAAAATGTTACAAAATTTCAAAACCAAAAAGTTTTTTCACATAAAATTTCCAAAAAGTTAAATAACCCGAAATTTTAAGTAACTAATAACAACGATTTAAATGAAAAAAAATAACACAAATTTTTTGTTGATTTACTAATAACACTTGCCACTTTACAATTTGAAAAAAAAATGCATCACTTGATTTGTGTAAGGAAAATATATGATATTTTTAAAATTAAAAATCAACTTTTACTATGCTAATGATTTTTGCAATTCCCCAAATTTTCTGCTGAAAAGGGTTCAATATGTTAGCAAAGTACAAAACAAGCCTATAATACGTGCATTCTGATATTGTATTATGTTTATGCGACAAAAGAATATTTGCAAACCATTTATATCAAAGTGCATCGGTATTGGTAGTGAAAAAGTAGTGAAGCAAATATTTAGTAGGATTAAAGTGCTTAAGGGGAAAGTAAACATTTAAAATTTAATACAACAAAACATTGCTACAAAATCATACATTTGTGCACATACTCTGAAAGTGTAAAGAATATAGCCATAATCGATAAAATCATATGACATGCACTAATTTGGATTCGTTTGCTGATATAAATGAATATAAAAAACAAACATTGTAAACTACAAATGATTCATTTTTGAGCTATTTCATTGAAGACCTAGGCACCTAAATGTCAAATATAAAGTGGTCTATTACATATTCTGACATATCGCCCACTCCTTTCAAGAACGTCATAAATCAAAAATCTTGATTTTCCAGGAGAACGTTTTTAAAGTTTAAAAATATAACACAATTTATTAAAAATAAATATCAAGCCTCTTATTGAACTTTTTATTGTGCAACAGATCTTTTTATGTAAAACCTGAAGGTTTTTTCCCCATTTGAAAAATATTAAGTATATTTAAAAAAATAATCAAACAATACCTTTTCTTCAAAATGCAAAAACAAGATTTTCTGCCTTGTAGCGAGTAAATATTAAGTTAAAACTATGCCGCTTTTGCTGGGATATAGTAAATTTTCTTGGCATTCCGAAAACATGCACAACTGAAAATTGACGATTTTTGATTTATGACGTTCTTGAAAGGAGTGAGCGATATAGCCACTAAAGCACAGCAAGGGCTTTTGGTATGTATTAATAGAGTTCTACAGACAAGTGCAGTAGAACCCTGGAAATCCAAACTAATTGGGCTGTGGCCTGTTTGGATTTGGGAAAAGTTCGGATTAGCCATTACTCCATTAGGATATTTCAATCTCGTTTTCAATTACAGTACTTCAGTAGTAATACAGTACTTGCGTAGCAATACAGGTACAGAACTATATACGTACTTTATTAACTTTTCAATAATTTTTAAACAAATTAGGTTATATATAATGATTCTATCTAATAATAAATGTGTTCTTCAGTCTTCGAGTATTTTTTAAATGTTTTTCTTCAAAATCTCGTTTGGATTTTCCGGGATTTCCACTGTATATAGCGATTACATTGAAAATGGTTTCATATCATTGCTATACGTTTGTAGTGCCTGTCCCAAAAACTGCTTGCTCTCTTTAGTAATTGCAAGGCAGAATAATAAAGGTATGTTCAACAATTTGTGGTAATCTATGGAAGAAATAATTGCTTGGAAATGTAAGTACTGTGTTTTAAAAGTAAATCAAAACTGGATGCATTTTGTGTGAAAAATTAATGATTTCTTTATTTATAATGGCATACTGCGTGGGGTGACATAAGCTCATTAAAATGACTGACACAAAGGGAACATTCTAGTTTATTGTTTATCCTCAACTTAAAACCACGATTTATAAATAAAGTATTTAATCATGGTAACTCATTTGTTTTGACTTGGTCAGTTTTTTCCAAAAGCAACTAGGAAATGTTATTATCCCCGTATAAGCTGCTAAAGATGTACATAATAATTTTTCTCCTTTGTATATTTGACATTTTCGTGTTTTTGGTCTAGCGAAGTAGATAAAAAAAATCAGTTTGGATATTGCAACATCGGTTTATATTCTCAAACAATGCTGAAAAATACTGAAAATAAGAAGTCTGGAGTAGCACCCTTTACCTACCACCAAATATACTACTACTAGCAGTTACCATATAAAAATTTACTTGAAGAGAGGCGATGCTAAGAAAAAAAGAAAATAATAATTAAAGTAAGAGAAAAGTATTACCAAACACGTTTTGTTGAATTATAACCAAATATATGATAGGTAGAAGAAAACACCTTTCTTAGCAGAATAGGCATATCTCAGGTGACATGTCTATATCCCAGTCCACATGCGGAAAATTGGCAAGCCTTTGTGTGATATGAAATTTATTTATTCATTATAATCATAAGTTACTGCGAAACCCTATTACTCAAACATAAACAAATTGTGTCGGGTTGTGGTCCCATGGTTAGTGTCGCGGACTCTTGAGTCAGAGTTTCTCGGCTCGAATCCACTCTACCACAATTTGATTCCTATTTCTAATAATGAGCCGCTTAGGCTCACAGAAATAGTATTAAATTGAAATATATGTGTAAATAATAAAAATACAAATATTTCTCTTTTTTTATTTAAAAAAAAATTATTAGCATAAAATTAGCTTATGAATGCTGTTTTCCATTCAAATGTTCCACACCCTCCAATTGTTAATAAACATGGTCCTTATGATGAAAAATCCATAAAATTGAGAAAAAAATATCTTTAACGAACACATTAAATCTAGATTAGAACAACGCTTTTTGTATTTAAAGATAATTAAAGTTTAGTAATTATATTTAGTTCAGATAATCAAGATCTGGATAGTTGTGGTTCTAATTTACTACCAACTCATTGCCCGGATAGAGACTCGGTTTTGGCCAAATGACTAACACGGACTACATACTCAAGTCGGTTTTCATGATCGCCACTATGTGCGGTGACTTCATTCGAAACAAACTCACGACTATTTACGAGTTGATCGAGAGACTAATGACTTGTTAGTCCACTACAAACTCAAGTCGGTTTTGATGGTGTCATGCATTCAATACAAACTCGCGACTCGTTGATAGCAGTTACGCGGGTGTAGTGTGGTCACACAAAGGCTTGCCGCAGCAGCGGGGACGGGGGAGGCCCCAGAGCCCGGCGGGGGGCACTCACCCTTGGCCTGGATGCGCAGGGGGGCGGCGGCGGGCGCTGCGCTCACGGCGGGCCCGGCGATGCGGTGCTGCTTCACGAGCGGACAGTCGCCGCCCTCCACGGGGTCCATGCTGTACATGTACAGGATCCCCGATGCCGAAGCCACCAGCAGGCGTAGCTGCTTCGATAAACTAACACAAACATTCAATTAGGTACATTCCAGTTTTATTTTTATTTTTTATAATATGAGGTCAAGGGATCTTGCATCGCATCTTCTTGGATCATGTCACTGCGACCATATTAAGTCTATTGCGACCTCCCTCTGAATCATAGCTCACTTTCAAGATCCACATGAGTCATGTAGCTCACAACCTGTGTTGTTGGTAGGAGCTTCACTTTCTCGGAGTCTAGTAGTGGTCATCCAAGGCTTCACAAATATAGAGAAAAATGTGGATTGGTGTTTCGTTATCCTCCATACAAACTCTGCGGACTGAGGAAAAAACTGAGAAGAAAACATTGAGGAAAATTCACACCGATGTTCATTTACGTCCATACTCCCAGAACTGTTAAAATGTTATAAAAACATAAGTGTTTAAAAGTGGTTCTTACGTAGTAATGGCGCACACATTCCTGACGCCAGCCACGGGCAGATGCACGCTAGCGAAGGCCCGGCCCTGACAGAACACGTTGGTGACCTGCGCCGGCAGGTAAGTGGAGCCCGCAGACACCGCCTTGCTCAGGTACCCCATCCATCCGCCATCCTCTGAGGACTGCCGCGGCCTGTCGTGGAAACATTACCATATAATTTATTTATTGTTTCGGCATTCACATTGTGGTAGACATGATGAAATTATAAAAGAAAACACTTGTTTTTTTACCACTTGAGTATATTTTATTAGGACGAATAGTTTTGGAAGCTATGCTTCCATCTTCAGGTCTAAATATGAATAACACTTGATTGACAGATTTTTCATTTTTAACAATATTGAAGATCATTCTTCGATTGCAATATGAAATCGTCAACAGTTTAACCTTCCCTTCCCAGTGATATGTATTTACTACAACTCGACTCTAATAATGAGAATTTCGATATAAAAATATAATAGATACAGGCTTAAAATTTTTGTATTCTTCTGTAATATAATTACGTATTTCATAAAAGTAATATGGTATAAAGTTATTCATTTGCAGCGATGGAAATAAATAATTTGTGAAAAATCGGAGTACAAACGATTCCCCGTGTGTTCGTGCGAGGCGTGCTTTGCGTACACACACATGCAGCTTGATAGTGTTTCCGCTGATCCCCTTTTAGTAGCGCACAAGACGTACTTCGGGGTGGATGTGTCGTTACACCAGCTCGGCTGTCCAAACTCAAAACACAGTAAGGGACATTTTTTTGTAGTACGTTTTTTTTGCATTTTTGGACTAAGTAGATTCTACTTAGTCCAAAAATGCAAAAAAAACGTTAAAAAGATACTTTGGGATAATGCCGCAAAATAGTGCTACTACTGACTAGTATAAATAATACTAAATGATGAGGAGAATAAGTTGAGGTTTTCTACATTGCTGCCGTATGGTCAACCTGGTTTTGTAAATGTAAGTTTTAAGATTTGTACGGCTTTGTACGGCATTTTATAGAATAAAATCATCAGACAGGTGATGTCGGTTACGACGAAACCCGGCTGCTGGTCAAATAAAATTCATGTGGAAAAATTTACATACATGTTATTTTATTCTGTATGTGTTTAAGGTTGTGGTCCTGTAGTTAGTGTCGCGGACTCTTGATTCAGAGTTTCTCATTTCGAACCCACTCTACCACGATTTGAAACTTATATCTCATAAAGGGCCGCTTAGGCTCACAAAACTCCTCGCAACTCCTTACCTGACCATTTGCCTTCCTTGTTTTTATCAATTTACTGTCTATTTGATATATAATGCTGTAATTATTTGTTTATTCGTATTTCAACTAATTCTTATTAAACGGCTGTATAAGACTCTATACCAGTGGTTCTTAACAGTGTTGAAGGTACCGAACCCCACCAGTTTCAAATGCGCGTTTACCGAACCCTTAATTGGAAAAAACAATATTGCTATATTGGTATATTCCTTTCAAATAATATACTAGATCTATTGGATAAATGAATACATCGTTCTTTGTATAATTTTTCATAATATTTTATATATTCCTTTCAAACAATCAAACATCTATTGGATAAATGAATATATTATACGTTGTATATTTTTTCATAAAATCGTACAATAAGTCGGGTGTGTGTTTTGACCTCCGCTGAACCCGGGAGATTGACTCACCGAACCGAGGTTAAGAACCACTGCTCTAAACTTTAAAAAAACACAAATAATTAAATAAATTGAAAAGCAACTCACACTTCCTTGGTGGGCTCCACCAGCTTGAAGACGTGCACGGTCTCCGTGTTGGAGGAGCAGCACACGTACGTGGAGCACATGGAGAAGGCGAGGCAGGAGATGGACACGCAGCGCTTGACGCCGCGCCGGAACTCAAACAGGCGCGTGCCCTCGCGCACCGAGAACACCCGGATCACGGTGCCCTTCTCGCTGGCCGTGGCCAGGCGCGTGCCCGTGCTGTTGAACGCCAGCGCTGCCAGCGGGGAGTCGTGCGCCGTGATCATGGTCTTCGCATGCTGCACAGACAAATATTAATTAAGATTACAGAAAAAAAGAGATGGCTGTATTTTTTTCTATAAATTGGGTTGACAAAAGTGATCTTAAAAAAAACCCTCATCCGCACCGATGGTGCATAGGGCACTGCATCATATACACACAGTATTATCTTGATCATTAACACATGAAGAAAAGGTGATCTGCCCTCTGCTTAGTTTGTGATCAGTCTATGGTTAGTATTGAATAAATATTAAGAGTAAAAAAATCCCTCTTATTTATTTGACCAACCTCTGGGAATCGAACTCGGGACCTCCAGTACAGTAGCCGAGCGTGGTGACCATTACACTAAGGAGGTGGACAAAAGTGATGGATGATTTAATCCAAAAACAAAATTCTTCACAATAATTTGTTATTGTATTTAGTTTTTGGATTCAATCACACACTGCTTATAATAATGTGATTTTTATGAATATTATAAGCCAATCTCTTTGTTTAGGTAAACTATATGAACATTATCAAATCTCGTCGCTAGCGGTGCGCAGGTGTAAAAAATACCCGTCCAAAATGTGTTGATGAGGACTATTCTTATGGAGCAGCTCAGGACTGTTCCGGGGGGAAAGAGGTAATCCACAGGCAAATTGCAATGGGGTCAGACTAGAGAATAATATGTAGGAATGTTACCAGATGCGTAGCATCAAAGATCTGGACCTCCCCGATGGAACTGGAGCCGGGGTAGGCCAGGAAGCAGTTGTCGGTGTGCGCCGACAGACAGCACAGCCCCAGCGGGTTGGGCGGCGTGTCCCGGATCGTGTGCAGCACCTTCATGTCCCGGATGTTGTGGATGTACAAACTCTCTTCCAGGCATACTATTAACCTCTGAAAACAACAACATTAACTTGTTTACAAAATACAGAATCCATCTCTCATCATCTAGAGCGGTTTGGTCAGTGTCTCTTTGTAGAAGGATGCTGGACACCAAATAATTGTACTCGTATGTCGATACTAGATATCGACGGCCCCTACGTAAAGTATTGTATCTGCAAATCTGTTACTTTACAGGAGAGAGCTTAAAGATTTTTTCAATGTGTTTTTTTTATTATTAATTAACGGTTTAATCTGAAATTCTAAACTAGTATTATACATTCAAAAACAAGATAAAATAATGTATTAAATCGTTTTAAAACTTTATGCTTGCAAAAATTAAGTAGTTTAGGAGTTCAGTTCATTTCGGAAATTCGATGTAGATAGCGTCTTATATGCCTGAAAACTAGGCGTAATTTATTTTATACATTTTTTTTGTTTGTTTATATTTATAGATAACTGTCAGTTGATAACATACACCAAATATCTCAAAATTGACAAAAATGTAGTTAGAGTACCTTACGTAGGGCACGTCGATATCAAATATGTACATCTGAATTAATTTGAATTAATTTCACAATGCTTGTGGGTATATAATATTGTAGCACCTGTCAAGAAGCATGTCGTCCACCATGATCAATGTTTAGTATTGGATGTGTTGCTGTTACTGTTGATAAATTTCTACCATTGCAGTAAAAAAATGGGTTTTTTCCTGTCACAGGTAAAAACACCAGCCAGTTATATAAAAATACGCTCGTATTCTAATGTAGTGTTGTCACAATTTCAAAACAGTAGGTGAATTACTTTAGGAGATAGAAGAAATGAACATTAACATATTTATTTATAGATTTGGCGTTTATTTTATTTATCCATTATTCTGTTACTCCATTTTAATTTATTTATTAAATTTTAGAAATGTGTATTCCTTTTTTTTCTATTTTGTACGTGGCTGGATGCAGGTAGCATTTAATAAAACTTTAATTCATCATAAAACATCCACACATTATAATTTACAATATTACTACTGTTCACACAAGATTCCAAGTAAATAAACATTATTATTTATCAGTGTGACATAGAAACATGAAGAAATTAAATAATCTTTATTACACAATTTATTATTGTTAGCTATAACAGAAACAAACGCGGAATCGGCATTCATTGTCTAGTCTTTAAAAAAAATAACACTACACTTTGCCGCCTTATCTGTCCCAAGGACGACAACAATCACCTGATTGGTCGAGCGCATTGTGAAGTTCCTGCAATGCAAATTTGAAAAAGAGAAACTTTTCATTTTATTCAATCATCCAACTTTTGCAGACGTCATTTTCGCCGAAATAAAAAGTACCTATTTGGGTAATTTTTATACAAAAGTATATAATTTTTTTGGTAAACCCTTTCGCTGATAGTGTTGTTTCTCAGGTAAAATAATAATAAAAATAACACATTCAGATTTTTTAAAAACAGTCTTACAAGACATTTTTATACTAAAATTCCACACGACCTGGAAAAATATCCTAAGTTATGGTCGTTCGAAAAAAACGGATTTAAAAAATATTTTAAGCATGAGATATTTATCAAACACGTTTTTTAAAATAAATAGTTGCGTAAATTCACACATAGTAAAATTATTCAAACGTAAAATTTGTCATCTTTCATGTATAAATACAATTTTCAAGAGAAAAAACCAAAGCGTAAATCGATTACGAAAACATATACAAATTCAGAACTTATGACTGCAATATATATTTTTTATTGTTGTACATAATTCTGCTGCGGAAATTTCATCATCAACCCTGACATTGGAAAACGTACACGTTTCTAATAAAAAAGATAATAAAATGAAGTTTCGTAAAACACATTATGTAGGGACGACGTACGATAAGTCAACAATGGATGTATCAATTTAAGTGCGATGTAAAAATAATAATATTTATACATTATGATGACGATGATAAATTCGCTTCGTGGAATATCGTGAATAATATAAAAATAATTATGTTTTATCATACGAATACGATTGATATAATTTAATTTGGAATTTTTGGGCAATTTCCTCTATAAAGATAAAGAAAAATAGGTTACTAGTGTCGCGAGAAAGGGACGGCAACAGATCACGCATATTTACGATTAGTGTGAACGAGAAAAAATGAAAACAAACTACAGTTTGCAAGTATGTCTGATGTTTATGCAGCGTTTCTCAAACAAATATTTCAGATTATAATTAATTTTTCTTCAAACCCTTATCCTCACCCCTATGGTGCATAGGGCACTGCATCGTATAGACACAGTGTTATCTTGGTCGTTACATACTTGAAGGCGAGGTGATCACTCCTGGAGACCAGTTCAAAGCAATATTAAATAAATATTAGAGTGTAAAAATCACTCATATTTATTTTCAACCCCCCCCCCCGGGAATAGAACCCGGGACCTCCACTACGGTAGGTAAACAAGCTAACCATTACACCACGGAGGCGAACAACATATGATTAATAATAAAATATGATCATATAATACTTCAGCCATTTATGAATTGAATACAAATTTGAATTGATTTTCGTGGGATGTTAATAAACTTTATCCAAAGGTTTTCGTGAAGCACTATGAATTTCGATTATGTGAAAGAAAACATTTTATATCGTTAATAACAATTAAAATATAAACTAACTCACCATCTCGCCGCTTCCCCGCAGGGGTAGGCAGATAGAATAGAATGCCACAACACTCTGTCTTTGCAAACATTCTTCGCCTTTTCCAAGTTCATGCATCTCCTCATACATACGCGCCGATTATTTCAACTCCTAACCTGACCGCTTTCAAGTATTTGACATACCTGATGTCTTCCTCTGCTCCTTTTTCCAACTACATTTGCCTCATAAATTTGTTTTACCGTTATTTCTCATTCGTTCCATATGTCCAAACCATCTCAACACACCTTTCTTAATTTTATCGATAAAGCTTATATCAGCTTTGCACCTCCCCCTCCACCGCTAAAAACGCCAAAGACATTTTTTTGGCGGTCGGAGAGTGGCAAGGGTTCAATTCAATACTGCAAATTGGATCGAGTCTTATAAAGCTTCGCGCGACAGATACGGCCTTTAAATCTCGATATTTACAAAATATCCCATAAGACCTTGCGAAACAACGCTTGAAAACAGCTGGTCGCGGCGTGCGTGCGCAAACGTGACGGCATTGGAAATTGGAAGATTCAAAAACAAATATCACGTGACACGATTTAAAGCCGTTATCGGTTGAAGCGTCATTCGAGGCAAATCGTATCAGAATTTCAATCGAAAACAAAGAACGGGTACGCGTAATAACAATGTGCTAGATATCGATTAGATAATAAATAAATGTCGAAATCTTTTGTTATTATTTTCAAAAGATTTAGCTTGATTTTAATATTGAATTAGTTTAATACTTTATAAATATATTTGCATCTAATGATGGAAAGGACACGTGGTAAAAGTTACGAAAACTTGTATAGGACTAAGTTTTTCTGACAAATTTATTTGTAATTTATTGGTAAATACATGTTTTTAATTGTGATAAATTATGTATATACATACGTCTCAATGCATTCTGTCGATATACGATATCTACCGCAGAGTTACGGAAGCGGAATACGAAAATATGGGTAAATATAAAATTTGCAAAATGTCAAGTGTATGTCGAAATAGGTACGTGAGGAAAAACTCTTGTGCAATGTTGTTTGATTTGTAAACAAAGAGAGTGAATCACCGGTGACTGATCTCAAATATGGTAGATGGTGTAAAACAAAGACGGATATATGCCAATAGACTGGATTGCACAATTTCAAAAACGTGATCTTACGGGTCTTTCAGGTAGAATAGTATTGCCGTAACTATACTTACAGATCTATTCCGCTTAATAGCTAAAATGGTATTGCCTTAACTATACTTACAGATCTATTCAGCTTAATAGCTAAATGGTATTGCCTTAACTATACTTACAGATCTATTAAGCTTAATAGTTAAAAAAAAGTATTTCCGCAATTATACTTACAGATCTATTCAGCTTAAAAGCTAAAATGGTATTGCCTTGACTATACTTACAGATCTATTCAGTTTAATAGCTAGAATACTATTGTCGTAGCTCTACTTACAGATCTATTCAGGTTAACAGCTAGAATGGTATTGCCGTAACTATACTTACAGATCTATTCAGCTTAACAGCTAGAATGGTATTACTGTAACTATAGTTACAGATTTCAGTTCCCCTGTTGAATTGGCAAACTTTCAGCTTCCTGAAACAAACAATAATGGTCTCGTTAATAACGGTTCAACAGAGGGTTCAATGCATTCAAGTTTCGAGGGATTAGATTAGATTATCAGAAGAGAAATGTAACTAAGAAAGACTAAAGTATCAAATTTAAGGGGATATTCGCTAACACATAATTCATTCCACTCGAGACCACCAGAGAGGTCACTGTCTGTTCACGCCCGATTTTTTTTTAAGAATATACTTATATGGGATATTTTTTGTTTTTTAGAAAAAAAAATTCAACTCCGTACCTTTCAATAACTTTTTTTTAAACCATATAATTATTTCGAAGAAAAACTTATTTTTTCAATGCAAAAACGGTGTTTTAAAAAAATATTTATTGTTTTTTTTTTTTAATTTTTTTAACATAAAATTCAAGTACGTAAAATGTTACCTGGATTTAGAGAAAAATAAGTTGCGACTTAACGAATGCCTGGCCTTAAGTAAGTGGATACAAGTCTTGTATAGCCAGTTAGGCACCGCTTTATTAGAAGGATATAAATTTGAAGAGCCTTGAATTTTTATTTAACGCTCGCAATCTATCCACTTTTAATCTAAGTTTTACTTAGCAAATACCACTATTTCTTAAAATCTATTGTGACACGTGTTTCGATGCATTCCGCATCATTTTCACTCTAGCTTCACATACGGTGATTGAAAATGTGTCACAATATATTTTAAGAAATAGTTGTATTTACTAAGTAAAACGTAAATTGAAAACAAATGTTTGTTATTAGATTTTAACAATCTGTTAACCCCAGTATTTCCTTTAACGATAATACAACAAATTAAATGCTGTAAATCTACATACAATACGCATAAAATATTTGATAGCCAAATTAAGTCATTAAAATGCGTAAGTCAAATATTTTTATTGAATCAAACAAACAAAAAAAGTGTGATAAGCCCACGTTCTTTGTTGATACATGGTTGCGGAATGGTTTATGAGGTGGTAGAATTTATTTTATGATACGTAATACGTAAAATCTCATTAATTGATTCGGCAGCCATTTTGTGGTAAAATCTTCCGTAAAATCCATTTTCAATTTAAGTTTTACTTAGAAAATACCACATCGAAACTCGTGCCACAATAGATTTGAATAAATTGTGGTATTTGCTGCGTAAAACTTTAAAAAAATAATAATAAAACAATGCGTTTAATTAATTGTCCTTTCTATATCTCAAGTGACCATTCGTAATTTACGATATTTTCGTAAAGGTTGTTTGTTACCTTATGTGTTTGCCTTATGTTGTTGTTACCTATGTTTAGAAATTCGAATAATTTTCGGTGGGTGATTGAGCAACGCAAACACCGTTTGATTTTATTTTTATCGCGTGGAATTAATGAAAAATAATACAAGAAATAATGCTACTCTGTAGCTCATAAAAAAATATCGATGTTTAGACTAAAACGCAAATATTCAAATATCGCTGACAATGAAATCAATTAAAATATGTAAATATTTTTCCAAGATGGGAGATAAAAAGACAGCATTATCACCATTATCAGAATAGTGATTCAAAATTATTAAAAAATCACGCAGTTGCTATTGTTGCTGAAAAAGCTGATATTCCACACCACAGAGATATCGTTTTTGGCGGTCATGGATTCGGTATAAATAACCAGAAGCGGTTTTGACGGTGAGCGCAACGATTTTCCTTGTCCAAACATTTTGGCCATGCACACAAAGTCATTCTACTGATGCAACCGAACTGTGAGGGCTAACAATGATGACGTACCTTCCAAGCAAATACATAAATATTCTAATGTTCACGTTACAGCCAGATGTGCACACACTCTGATTGAATCCATACGTTATCGCACGATAAAATAAATGAATACATACAGCGCACTTTCAATAAGGCACGAATCGGCAGTAAAATTGTGTTTTTCCGTCTTTCTTTATCGCTTATTTGATTTAATGTGTAGTTGAGGATAAAACTGGTTTGAATACATACCGATAAGTATGTACGTGATCGTTGCATTTATGGTTATATTAATCTAAGCAAGTGTAAAACCATAATGTTATTATTACGTGTATCTAAATAAATTTTGCTTCCGATCTAGACTTGTAAACAACGAAATCGTGAGTAATGGCAATTTGAAAGATATAATAAGCGGAAAATGTTGAAAACTTTAGTTTTTTTGGTAGAACAAGGCTAATGGCACTAGGTGAGAGCAATATGGAGGATATAGGAAGAAAAATAAGATAACTAGAAGAAATCAAATAGAGGATACTAGAAGAAAAAATGTGAAACATAAGATGAGATAATAATGCGGAGGCAATAAGGATCTGGAAAAGACAACTTGGACGATGTTAGGAGAACACCGTGACAAAGCTCAGAATTAGGATCTTTCCTGATATAAAGTACAGGAGAAAATAATAAAAAAAGGCCATTAGGAAATACATGTGTAAAGGACATAGCAATAGTTAAAAAACGAAATAGAAATAATAAATATTATTATTGCCAATAACTATGTATTCACAGTGTTATTAGCGTGAAATAATTCAAGTAATACAACACAGAGGGCATTAGACACATAGACTCCCTATGTCCTCTACATTTCTGTTTCAGAAACGACGTAGAGGACGTAGAGTTTGAGAAAGAACCAAAAAAACAATGAATAACCATCTGCTCACAACGTTTTCGGTATACAATCTAAAAACATAAGAGTACTGATACCGACACATGTGGACGCATGTCGAATTACCAGACGTTTTGGCGTCAACGGACTACGTTCTACGCAGTCAGTAATATCGTTATCATTAATAATGACATTTGACGCCGATTAAACAAAAAATGTAGCGAATCAAACAACGGCTGAACGAGGTTACGATCCGCGACAGACTGTTGACACAGTCTTTCAACAGACGTTACTTTAGGACAGAAGAAATAGAAAAACAACAATATTGTTTACATCGCCCGGTACAAATTCAATTCTTCGCAAAAATAATAATTTCACCGAATTGGGGACAACGTACTGCGAAATATATTTAAAATTTTAAATAGACCACGATATCTCATGTACGCCAGTCATAATATGCATTCGAAATTGCATTAATCAAATGCACCAATTATTCTTTAGTCATCATTAGGAGGATTATTGAGATACATAATTGGCTAACATATGGATTCGAGACATTTACCCTAACAAAACGAATCATATATTTAAAAAAAAAAACTCCGGGTAACACAAAGAGCAATGGAGAGAAGGATGCTAAACATAACCTTAGGGATCGAAAAATGAATGTTTGGATAAGGGAAAAGACCAAATTAACAGATGTGGCTCAAAGAATCGCGGAACAAAAGTGGAACTGGGCAGGTTATGTGGCACTTATGTCTGAGGGTAGATGGACAAAAAAAGGTGCTTGACTGGAGGCCTAGAACAAGATGCGTGATGGGTGGGTAGACCCCAGACAAGATGACATTAAAAAAGTGGTATGATGACATTAAAAAAGTGGTGGGCCTGCAGTGGAAGAGAGTCGCGTCCAACAGAGAACTGTGGAAGTCCAAGAGGAAGGCCTTTGTTCAATACTGGACACAAGAAGAACGCTGAAGTAAGTTATAATAAGCTAATTCTTACTTTTCGTCCAGTCGAAAATATCGATCATAGAGAAAAAATACAATAAAATTTGTATAGATATCTCAACAGAGATAAATAAGTCCGTGAAATTACATAGCTTATTATCTGTCATTGGCTGGTTTAAGTGATCACTTTTAAATCCACTGGAAATATTAATAACTAAAATTGTAGACAATTGAACGTTAGTTTGGTTACTATCATTTTCTGCCTAGAGTAGAAAATAGTTCTGAAAATTTCGATCGAAACTATCAATGACCCTCGCCAACGATTACAAAAGAAAAATTACACCAATTAATCAGTGCAATTTCGAAAAAAAATTACCGTACATACATACCGACTGGCCATGATTCTAAAATATACTTAGTTACACACATTTTATCTACTGCGTATAAACATGGAAAATAAATAATTTAATTATATTATCAAATTATGCAAACGAGATGTTGTGCAATAAACTTTAATAAAATATGAAATCATCAAGAGAAAATCAGTAAAAGTATGTATAATAAACCGCAGTAAATACTAAATGCATCTGCTAATTATAATATAGAAATAGAAAATGTAATCAGCGAAATTAAATACGAGTTCATAATGCAATCGCGATAAGATTCATCGAATAAAGGGCATTGATGATACAAAGAAATAAGGAGAATAATTTTGAGCATCAGAATTAAGATAATGATGGTGCATTTTATTTGGGCTGGTAAAAAAAATCAATGACTTTATAACAGTAATTTTTTTAAATGTAAAAATACCTTTGTGCTTTGGAGTCATTTTCAAAATAACGTTTTTCTCATGGAGTAATTTTTTTATTGATGATTATTCTGTACTAGCTGTACCTGGCCACCGGGAGCGTGCATTCCATATAGGCAGAAAAGCAGTGCCTATCCTAACTTACCCGCGTTACATATAAAAACGCAACCAGTACCTACCCTACCTAACTAAGTAGTACCTAGCTTACCTTACTGCCTACCTCTGCTGCCTACAACTCGTACATATATCATAAATCTCATGACGCTCTATGTTTGAGTTCACGGGAGCCATCTATGTTTGGTTTGAGAAAGCTTTTATTTAGTAGAGACCCTATGCGAGATCCTAACCGGATTATTTAAACTACTGGGAGACGCCGGAAAACATGTAAAAAAAATTATGCAGCTCATAATTTGACCAGCTGTTCTTTAGGATTATCGACCCTCGGTTGTGGGTGGGGATTTTAATATTCGCCACGATTTCACGGTCCATGGGATATTGTCAGAACTACTAACATTCAGAGGTTACGAGGTCGCTAGTAGTGCCGCCGCATTGTACAATTTCGACGTTTCATATCACGATTTCGCAAAACATCTGCAAGCCTTGGACGTGGAAACGTGCCATAGATCTATTAAATGCATTTAATATAATAATTCGCGATTAAATTCTTCTTCTCATATACTAATCCAAGGAATTTGTTTGAATTATTTGCAAAATTTATAGTTCAGTCAGCCTTGTATATATCAGCATACATAATATTATATCCGATATCCTATATTTCTATACTAGTAAATATACATAAAAGAAAACGTCAGATATTGTCCAAAGTGAAATAGCATATCGAAACTAACATGGGCGATCGATTTAAAAAAAAAGACGAATTAACTAACGACTTTAAAAAAAGAAGCCGTTACATTATTCGGTTATTGCATTCGATCGTTTAAAGCTAATCGAGCCAATCAATGGACAGCTTTAGTTGCGTATTTGTAGTTCCACATATATACATTCATACAATTCGACATCCAAAACTTAGGCTGTAAAGAACTATGAACCGAGAAAAAGCAACGAATACCTGAAAGTGACCGAAAAAGTAACGGTTATCCATTAATCACATCTCTACTATGAAGTAAAATAACATTTGAAAAAATCCTACTAAACTAAAAGCTTTCTCAAACCAAACAAAGATGGTTCCCGTGTACTCAAACATTAAGTGTCAAACGTCGTGAGATTTATGATAAACTATATGTATGAGTTCCAAAAATTTGAGTAATTTGGTTGTCAATCATGGGTGGTAGAATGGTGAATGTTACACGTGTGTAAAGTGACTTTACCGACTCTCGAAAGGACATAAGCCCTGTAAATACCCAGACATCCATATTCTTCTTCATCTGTGTATGTTGAGATGTCAGAATGGAAAAATAACGCGTTACCGATCGAGAGTAAACGTTCGTTAAAAATGAAAAGAGTTTATTTTCGTTCGCAAGATCTATATTCATCCGAAGCCCGCGACAAGGTCAAGTCCACGGCGAATGGCCTGGCTCTATGACGAGCTCATTGCATAATTACAACGCGACAAAGATAAACAATTACAATAAGAAATGAATCAACATTGAAAAGAATACTTGTTATTTTTTCCCTTATCTGCGCCTAATGGTTGGGAGAGAACTGCATCTAATTGTGTAGCGTTGATTTTATATTATTCGAACAAAGACGGTTCAGGTGTCAGTTCAAAGGAAATACAAATGTATACATATCGACGCCTTAGCTATCGTGTTTTTTCTACGATCGCTAAATTGATTACTTATCAAAGAATAACTATTGAAAAGAAAAATATATATTTCTAAAAACAATGCCAAATTGAAGTCAAAGTTATCAAAAACGCTGTTTTTTCCCCTTTTAAAATCCACTATTTCGAGACGATTACGAAAATTTGATCCGAAACTAAGAGTTTCTTTCTATACCGGAGCCGGAAATGAGACGGGAGCTTTCAGAGAGTATATATGTATATTTGGTCATTAACTTCCTATATATTTTGCCTTTTTTAACCGTCCTGCCTTCAACAATTTCATTGATTCGGCAGTCCCTTTGTGGTAAAATCTATCCATTTTAATAGTAAAAACATTTTAATTTTTGAGGTACTTTTTTAATGCATTTCAGAAACTATTTGATAATTATACTTTAAAATTATTATTAAAACCTTCACTCGTTTCGACTGATTTTAGAAAATTAAAAAAAATCTTCTCAAAAACAGTTAGAGAAAGGGTGTTGCCCAATTCACTTACCGGGATTGAAAGTGTAAAATTCACATACAAGATTTCAGTGTAATAGTGAAATTTGTTTATATGGTCGCAGATAAAGTTAGTAGCTATGTTGTGGTATCGGGTATCTAATTAGAACAGATAAAGGTCGCAGTCATAACTAATGTTGCGTTTAATATTACTAATTATTATAATTATTGTTATTAAGATAACGTTATCATAGTTTTGAAAGAGTTCATGTTATTTCTAGTATAAAATAAGCACGTAGCCATATCATTCAGACTCCTAGATGTATAATTACTGAGATAACTTTTACTAACGGCAAGCCAAGTAAAATTCGAATATCGCAGAATCAAGTAGTTTATTCATTAATTCGGCAGTCATTTTTTCGTAAAATCTATTAATTTTTAATTTAAGTTTTACTTTGTAAATACCACTATTTCTTCCCATTGATAATGAATAAAATAATAATAATTAAATAAATAAATAAAAAATTGAAACAGCTCCTACCACCTCTTCGACCTACAACGTCCCAAGAACCCAACACTAAAATTAAGAATTAGCTTCACATACGGTGTTTGAAATTGATGCGGAATGCATCGAAACAACTATCGCAATAGATTTTATGAAATAATGACATTTACCTAGTAAAATTTAATCTAATCAAGTTAAAATAATAAGTTCGCGCCAAACGATCATAAGTTACATTTGATACGAAATAATAATTGCGAAGAGTGCAAGGAAAGTGAATATAAATATTACGTAGATCTGTGTTTTTTCTGTGAAATTCTATAAAATAAATGCCATTTCTACCAATGATTTTTTATACTACCTTTGTTGTGTCTCATAATACTAGTTTTTTTAGTGTTTTATACACAAAGGAGAGATAACTTGTTGCTTGTTGCTAAGTAATATTTTTTATACCTATGTGTTTACTAATATATTATACATGAACGTATTCATATGTCCGAACGACATTCGCCTTATAGTGTGCGATGGATATCTATGTATATGTGCAATATTATAGATACACTAAACCAGGAATAGTCAATCGATAAAACTTTTATTTTTATCAAGTTTACAATAAATATACATAAAATAAAAACTTATATTTTTTTGACATCTCAACATAGATAATGAAGAATATGGAAATGTGGGCATTTACATAGTCATAAGGCTGCCTGGTTTAAGTCAAATGAGGTAAAAAAATAGATAATAATCATTATTCTCAATATTATTAATATTTAAAGCTTTTACTTTGTGGTAACTCATTTTTCTATTTTTTTTTACAAAAATGTTAGTAATATTAGTATAAATCCACTCACCGTGATTTTTATGTCTACCGGTTTCGAGACGTACCCGCATCTTCGTCAGGACAATCATGCTGTTGTAACAATAACAACAAATTTGGATAATTTATATAGCGCCATTTTCGTAAAATACTACCTCAAGGTCGTTGTAGTGATTGTCCTGACGAAGAGACAGGAACGTCTCGAAACCGGTAGAAATAAAAATCTCGGTGAGAGGTTATATGCTAATATTACTAACATTTTTAGAAGAATGATTTTATACGGACGCTGGCTGCAGGTAAAGTATCCCTGAAATTGTGCAATTAAATTTCAAGGTTAAGAGAACAAGGCATCGAGCCAAATCTCTGCGCTCAAACTGTCACACCGTTTTCCACTCCGACCCACAGCGGACGACGGCTGGGAACAGCGAAACATCCAAACAATATTTCTTGACAGAACTCTGTTTTTTTCCATCGATTTCACGCGATAAAAATAAAATCAAAAGGTGTTTGCGTTGCTCAATCACTCACCGAAAGTTATTAGAATTTTTATGTTACCTTTACGAAAATATCGTAAATTACGAATGGCACTTGAAATATAGAAAAGACAATTATAAAACGAAGTTTTAATTTATTTTTAATTTCAGTTTTACTAAGTAAATACCACTATTTCTTCAAATCTATTGTGAAACGTGTTTCGATGCGTTCCGCATCATTTTCAAACACCGACGTGAAGCTTATCCTAAATTTTATATTTTAGATCTCAAGAAATAGCGGTATTTACATGAAACTTAAATTAAAAATGTATACATTTCACCACAAAGTGACTGCCGAATCAATTAATGAAATTAAAGCAAGTTTTGTCTTATAACATCTTTTAACACCATTATCTACAGGTACTGACAATATTATTTTATTTTAAATTAAGAGAATTTAATTTAGCCTTTCTATAATATTATTACAAAGGGTAATTTAAGAATATAAAAAACACATATATTGAGGTTTTTAAATGATTATCCAGAAATAAAATTTAAAAGGGATTTTTTATGGGATTTTATACACAACACTGTATTCCATAAGAAATAACTTATTGTATAAAAATGAATAAATTATAACCGCAAATCTTGCCAAAAAATTTAACAAAATATATTTCGATCTATAAATCAGCGAGATTGAAGTTTCTACAAGGCAAGGCTATGTATTTTTGGAGGATATTAATTTAATTAAAAGCTTCCTGTCAACTCAGGTTATTAATAATTTTACACGAGTTTTTTTTTTAAAATATGCAATAAAGGATTTATTGATCTCTGAAATAATTTTTATTAATTTATTTTCATCACAATTTATTATTTTTAATTAAATTAAGATGCAAACAATTTTATACCATTTTTAGAGCAACTTCTGACTGAATCTATTTTAAAAGTTCATTCTCAGTTATTACTGCTTGCAACATTTCTAGATTAATTAAGTTCAAACGGAATAAACATAAGATAATAAAATAATCATGTGATTTAGAGTGTTTTTTTCTTTTTTTTTTAAAAGAGAAATATTTGTGTTAATAATAAATTTACAGAAATATTTCAATTTCATACTATTTCTGTGAGCCTAAGCGGCTCATTATTACAAATAGGTATCAAATTATGGTAGAGTGGGTTCGAACTGAGAAACTCTGACTTAAGAATCCGCGACATTAACCACGGGACCACAACCCGACACATCTTTATAAGTAGGTATACATATGTATTTCAATGTTTATGCTATGCTTTTACATGTTTCTGTAAGTTTGTTGTGTTCTCATCTAATTGATGAAAAACATTTAAACGATTGTATTGCACTATATTTCATTTCATGTTGTGTTTTTGATTGTTGGCAAACCATAAATTAATAAATAAATTTCTTAAAACATAAAAACGCTCAAAATGAGTGTTAACGCAGATACGACAGTCAGTCAGTAGAGCGACGGTATGTGGTAAAGAGGAATAATGTACGTATTATTCGTGTATTCTGGATTAAATCCAAAGCAGAGAGCTAAAGCCAAAGGCGGTCACGTGCCGCTGTTATTATTAGCGAGACCAGCTGATTCCTCAGGTGTTACGCAAGTTGTATCGCTTCAATCTCTACTTAGTATGGTCGGTGACGTCAGCCGCGCAAGACGAATGGAGGCTGTCCCGTTCGGAAGGCGAGAGACGGTTCTTAAAAGAATGTGTTTATTGTCATTGCGTTTTACTTTTATCTGAGAATTTTATGGGAATTTCAATTCATTAATTTTTTTTTTAAACATTTAAATGTATTATTTTTCGACATGTCAACATAGATTAAGAATATTTAGGTCTGGGCATTTACGGGGCTTATGACCGTCATAGGCATATTAAGTAACCACTATTTTACACACGTGTTACATTTACCAATTCTACCCATGATTGACAACCACACTACTCAAATTTTGGAAGTTCTACATATATAATCCAATTTCGAAACATTGCGCTTGAATCACTAGAATTTCGCTAGTTTCTGCTCAATAAAAAGCTTCTCTCGTCTCACCAATAGATCTCATCTATTTGAAACCATATCATTATTTTGAGGAAAAACTTATTTTGTCGTGCTTTATTTTATTTTACTTGGGAATTTTTTAGTTTTTCTTTTGGAATTTAAAATGTTTTAAATGGATCATTTAATGGTTTTCAAAAACATCCTAACTTTCTACGTTACGCCTTGGTATGGTATTTATAGCGCAGGGATAAAAACACACACGGGTTGATGATATGTAATAATAACTTTGGGATGAAAAAAAAACTATCGAAAATAGAGGTAGGCAAGTCTGGCGGCTAAGTGTGTTTTACATCTCTGAGTTTTCGGGGGCGTTGAGAAAGGTAGAGGAAAAATAGCATAAAAAATACTTTTAAAAAATAAATATAAATATAAAATTTTAATGTAGGTATTAATTATCTCTTAAAACTATTGCGTAAAAATGTGTCAAATGGATGGGCGATTGAATAAAAAAAAGGCTTAAAAGAAGCCGTTACTTGTTTTGGTTTCTGGTTTCACTAAATCGAAGGCGGTCATTGTACAAATTTTTTTGCGTTTTGCGTATTTCTAGCTCCTAATATATTTGACATAAAAAGTTGGCATTTTGCAAAATTTTACTTTGTTATTAATAAACGTTACTCGCGTTATTTACATTTGTTGTAAAGACCCTCATTCTTTAGCTTAAACTTTTTATTTTTATTTTTAGCAATAATTCAATTAAAAACAAAAAATATATATATTTTTCAAAGTCGATCCGGAGACAAAAGATGATATCCCATGTTTTTTAAAATTTTTAATGTGTGGTAAAAGGATCACTTGGCGCCTTTTGCTTTCTGTGCCGGACAGAAATCTGACATTTTTTTTCTCCATACAACCATGGCCAGCCTAATACACATTCCAAAAAATTCAGTGCAAAGGGTTAACACATCGATAACTACATTTGACACACTAAGAGATCTGTACTTTATTTCTGGCGCTTAATTCATCAAATTCATTAATTTGTTTGTTGGACCACGTGCTTATGATTGACATTACACTGACAAATTAATTTTAAGTCTTGAAGGCGAAGTACTCTTGTCGCCGTATCGAGTTCTTTATCACAATATCAAATGTGAAATCACTTACCAAGGTCATGGCAATGACCTATAAATGCTCAATGTACCTACGCTACATAATACACACCGAGGTACACAATATATACACTACCGAAACATTGATTAAACAGACTAACAGACGCAAGCAGCAGAAAAGTTCGCTCGTTGTTCGGGCTCTAACCGATTGAAGTATGTAATGCGGAAATAAAATGAATAACTTTCTGAAGTTAGGAAATAACGTTTTTAATAAGAGTTTTTGATGCAAGATTGTTATTTATATTTAAAATATAACAAAATAGTAAATTACAAATGAAAGGTATCAAACGAAAATAAAATTTCCACACTTTTCGTTACAATATTTGCCGTCGATATTTTAGGATGTTTCGTAAAAACATGTTCTATTTTTGATGATGTATTGGATGAGGAACAAAAATTTTAACCACTGTAGAAAAATTAGTTCATGAAATAATTTATGCATTTAATTTTTATTTTCACCCATAAAATTATAAGAAAACTAAATTTGGAGTCGAAAAAAGAGCGAATAAGTCAAGGGATATCGTTTAAAAATAAAAATATGTAGTTAAACTAACGAATGCTGAATGGTAGCGTTTTTTTTTTAAATTCCTATAATAATCGCAGAAAATAAACATACGTCGTGTAAGTGGTTCAAATTAATGGTTAATAAAAATACCCACATTGGCCGTTATTTATTGCCTGTTATCACGGTAACCCTATTTTTCAATGGAAACAAAGAGAAAATCATATCACAATAATATTCACACGCATACGCTTTATGTGAATATTGATGGTGTTTAAAGGTTAATTCAAATACATATATTGTAAAGTAAAATACTTTCAAATATTCTTTACAACCCCAATGCACCAAGATATCTTGCTGAAAATTTTATATACCTCTCAGATCATGGTCTATCACTTCGTTTTTCCCAAGAAAGAATACTTTCCATTACTCGCCATAACACATCATTCTTCGGAAATTCCTTTTCTATCCAAGCGGCCAGACTATCTTACCTCTTAAAATTACCTCTCCTTGTAAAAAATGCACCTTCTCTGATAACTTTTCAGAAACGTCTGAGACATAACATTACAATCCCAACTGTTCATCAAACCTCATCCCTTAGTTTTTCCCTTTATCTCTTCCCTAAACTCCCTTTTTCCTTCGCCTTCCTTATCATCATCAATTTTTAATTTTCATAAATATTTAATAAAAATATATAAAGTAGTTTCTTATAACCAATACAGCATTAATTTGTAATTTATGTTCAAGCACTATCTACCCTCTTATTGCAAACAGCTATAAAAGGTTTCAAACGTTTTGACCAATATCACTAGTCTGTTTTTGGTTGGTTGGAAGACATGGCCTTTTAGCAATAAGCCCGCCAATGTACATATTTCTTTTCTGTACATGAAGTTTAAATAAATAAATAAAGGGAATCATTGTCATCATTTCATTTCGCGAACTTGTGTATTTTAAAATGCAAAGAGAGGAGAATACATATTAATTGCTAGTCTGATTAAATTACTCGACTAGTATTACGTGGTACATGGTGATACAAGTAGTCAAGTATACCGCGGATAGTTACACAATACACAAGGTTAGCCGCGACCTGAGTTCAGAGTGGGCGAATCGTTTGACCCGAATCTAAGGGAACTCGTGGATCAAAGCATATAATAACTTTTTCTCAACCACATACAGTAAACCCCCCTATAACGTTGAGATAAGGACCGCGTTATAGGGGGTACCTGTTTTAACACGTTCATTGCTAGCTATAATTAGAAGATATTTAATGTCACGCTGAGAATATTAGGCTCTTCCAAAGTAAGTAAATAATATGTTAAATGAATTGAAATCAAGGTAAGAATACCGTCCGCACCCTTTTATGCCATTACAAATGCAGTAACTTCATCCCTGGTATAAGAGGACCGTTATCTTTTCAAGGGCGAGGGAATCAAAGCCATGTTTACACGAGCACATTTTTTTTACTGGAAAGAAACTTGTATTTTAATTTAATACCGACTCATTTTAATCATTTCCGGTGGTTAAAATGTAAATGTGCAATTTAAAACATTAACCACCTATAACGTTCCCTCCTATAACGCGGTATCTATCTCAATGTTATAGGGGGGTTTACAGTATTACCAATCTTATTGAACCTACTTGGTGTTCTGAAATCATTTCGTAACTTTAAGGGTGAATACTGATTTAAAATGTAACATTTTATTTCACTGTTAATATAATTTCTACATTAATTATATAAAACTAAAGCGCAGGATTAAGACAAAATAGTGCATTATTTTGCACAGTATACAAAAAAGAAATTAACGCGCGAGACGACACTGGAAAATAGGGCTAATAGGCCAACGACAGGTAATGGCATAACCGAACCTATGCAGAGGACCTCGATAGGCAACAAATGCTAATGTCAGTCTTGTCGCCTCAGGGCAGACGATCACGTACGGCGCCCTACTTGGGACACCAGTGAAGGCAGGCACCGCGACTCCTCGGCTAAATCCGACGGTGTAAAGTCACCAGGCACACGACATCGGGCCATCGGTGAAGGCATTTCGATTGCGCGATTATTTCGTAACTGATGGGCGCGTTCTGAAGTGAATGGACTGCATAGGAGATAAACAACAAAGGCGAGTGAAGAAAAAAATCAAATCGGTTACACTCTACGATAACGCGGCTGTCCAAACTAAAAATACAGTAAGGGTCATTTTTTGTAGTACGTTTTGTAGTAAGTAGATTCTGTTTTGAATAGTGAAAGCATTAACTTTATGGATCATATTGATATATTATTTCGAGAAAAAAAAAGACTTGTTTTGATCCACTCACATTGTTATTAACCAACTAGTTTCGGCAACAACCTGTTGCCCTCTTCAGGGTTTAATTTATGACTAAAATAGTCATATTTTTAGTCATAAATTAAACCCTGATGAGGGCAACAGGTTGTTGCCGAAAATAGTTGGTTAATAAAAATGTGAGTGGATCAAAACACAAAGTCTTTTTATTTCTTAAAATAATGTAAGTAGATTCTACTTAGTCCAAAAATGCAAAAAAAAAGTACTACAAAAAAATGTTCCTTACTGTGTTTTAAGTTTGGACAGCTGAACGTTCCGTGAATGGAATACTTTGCATTATTTTTTACATCTCAACATAGATGAAGAATCATAAGGAAGTCTGGGCATTTTCAGGGCTTACGACCGTCATATGCATATTCAGTAATCATTTACATACGTATAACATTCACTAATTCTACCCATGATTGACAATCACACTACTAAAATTTTTGAAACTTCTAGATATATTGATCAAAATGTAGCACAGTTTGCGTGAGTTCACTAGAAACATCTATGGTGGTATGAGGAAATTTTTACTACGCAGAGACTTTTTCATTTGTATATGAAGTCCGAATCCTGGAAAATATTCACGTAGGTACTTGAAAAACGCTTGCTGAAAACATCATTTACATTTTTTTAGCTTATAACTTGACCAGTACCTACACCCTTAAGAAAATATTTCCGATAGATCGCTCACTGCTTTCAAAAACGTCATAATATGACGTTGTTGAAAGCAGTGAGCGATATTATATTATATTGTATTATATCAAAAATCGTCAATTTTCAGTTGGGCATGTTTTTGGAATGCCCAGAAAATGCACTATATCCCAGCAAAATCGGCATATTTTTGACTTAATATTTACCCGCTACAGGACAGAAATTGTTGTTTTTGCATTTTGAAGAAAAGATAAAAGATACTACTCTAAATATTTTTCAAATGGAGAAAAAAACCTTCAGGTTTTGCCTAAAAATATCTGTTGCACAGTAAAAAGTTCAATAAGTGGCTTGATATTCATTTTTAATACGTTTCATTATATTCTTAAACTTTAAAAACGATCTCCTGAAAAACCAAGTTTTTTTATACATGACGTTGTTGAAAGGAGTGAGCGACATATTACCGATATGAGTAAAATATACATTTACCGCTCAATTACGAGTGATTCTACTAATTCGCACACTACCGTACATTTAAATAGTGTCAAGGTACTCTACATAGAGAACAGAATATTATCTTATCCCATGCAATAAATGAATATTTAGTAATGGATTTTCCCATATCGTTGCTTTCAAACAGTAAGCTTATGCACTTAACACCTATCCAAACTACACCGCGTTATTTACCATTGGTCGTTCACCTGAAAATGTCATTTTCCTTTTCGATAAACATGTCAAGAACAAGTCATTTGTGCCACCATTTAAACGACAGCCGCTCAAATTACAGAATGGCACCCAAAGTAAAATTACGATAATAAATTCCAACTATTGGAACTATAACGGACGTTTAATTGTCGTTGTGTCATTTAACCGGAATTATGAGAAAAACATTATGGTACCTACTTACCTACCTCCTGATATCTTATTATATCAGCTGTTTAATTAAGAAAAAAAACGTGTAAAAATTCATTTAACGAAAACATTTTGAACAATTGTTTTCGTTTAATTTATTATTCGAACAAATTGCGAACCCGGGTTCGCAAATAAAATCTTGGAAGTTAGAAAAAAACAAAGCCAAGATATTTACTGTAATAAAATCAAGGCAAGAAAACTCGGTCAAGTCTTGTAAAACTTCTAAGACTGTTTATAATGCATCGATTATTGCTGCATTATTTTTGCGAGTTTTCCTATTATACCTACCACTTGTTCTTCTAACCCTTATCCGCAGTCAATGGTGCATAGGACACTGCATCGTATTGACGCAGTGTTTTTTATCGTTACTTACATGAACGCAAGGCGATCACTCCTGCGCTACACGCACCAGTCCAGGGTAATATTGAATAAATATTAGAGTGTAAAATCACTAATATTTATTTTCACCCCCCCCCTGGGAATCGAACCCGGGACCTCCTTCACCGTACTAAACACGCTAACTATTACACTCGGAGGCGGACAAAACCACTTGTTGGCGGCGTAAACTCTTAATTACTATTTGGATTAAAAAATATTATTGATTACATTTCTTTTCAAACAATTGACATATTATATTTTCGGGCGTTTCCCTTATAAGTACTTGAAATAATATGCAAATGGAAGGATGTCTGATAAATAATTTATTTCAACCTATGTTGCCTTTAAAGTTAGTTATAATAAACGTTTTGTGTTGTCGCATGGAATATGTACAGAACTAACAATCTCCTTATCATTCATCGTTCGCTTTGTGTAATGCCACTTTAATAAGCACTCTAATTCGTGAATTAGCGGATTCGGAATAATCATTCCATCACCAGGTCATTATAATGAAATGATTACGGTCTGACATTTATACAGAAATTAAAATTAAAATTAACCGCCCTACACATACGAACGTACGTGATACGCGCGGTTTTTCTTCACCATTCCACGCTAACCCGTATGACCTACGCGCACGAGAAAAGATATCTGTTCCAAAAATATTTAATGCGTACCGGATACACTGACAAATTTGTCAGGTTTCATACCTGAAAATATTTTGTGACAACAAACGTTGTGATTTTTTTGCTTGTGTATAAAAAATATTTATGTTTTAATTTTGAAATCATTTTTTGATTTTTTGAGTCTACTAAGTCTACTAACTTAGTAGACTCAAAAAATCTGTGTTTGATTTAAAAATTACTACATAAATTAAAATGGAGTTCTACAAATTAAACGCCAAATTCATAAAAATATATTTAAAATATGCCTGAAAATAACCCGAAGGTAGGGAGGTTACGTAAAAAATTTCAATGATTTCTTATAAATATTACAGAATTTAAGACTTATTAAAATCAACATTTGAAGGACAATACAAATTTAAATGAGTCCTATTAATTTATAGCAAGGCGTGTCGTTAAATATTGTATTGTCGCTTTGTGTCGACCGAGCAGTGGCGAGCGTCGATAAACCGTACAAGAGAAAACAATGGCGGACTGAACAGTTGCTATGATATTCAATATCGGATACAGATTAACATTTGAAAGGAGTTTGTGAGTCAGTGCTCGGTAAAGGGGCTCTAGGATGGTTGGATCACATTGCCCTTGAGCAACGAGTATAGACAAGCGAATAATTGCAAACACAAAAACTATGTAGACATATTAATAACGAGTCGACGAATGTCCGGATAATGACTTCCAAGTCATTATGCGTTATTAACCACGTTCAGATTAAATACAGGGTGGCGAAAATAAAATTACCACATCGGAAGATGTTATAATTTTTGAAAATGGAGTAGTACGTCAATCATATTTGACATTTCACTCACTCCTTTCAACAACGTCATATATTAAAAAACTTGATTTTTCGGGAGATCGTTTTTAAAGTTTAAGAATACAATAAAATGTATTAATAAAAATATCAAGCCACTTATTGAACTTTTTACTATGCAACAGATCTTTTTAGATAAAACCTGAAGGTTTTTTCTCCATTTGAAAAATACTTAGTTCATTTAATAAAATAATTAAACAATACATTTTCTTCAAAATGCAAAAACAACACTTTCTGCTCTGTAGCGGGTAAATATTAAGTTAAAAATATGCCACTTTGCTGGGATATAGTACATTTTCTGGGCATTCCGAAAACAGGCACAACAGAAAATTTAAGATTTTTGATGTATGGCGTTGTTGAAAGGAGTGAGCGATTTGTGAACTAGACAGCCGCAGTATACAAACAGATTGATAAAACGGTCGCTAATGTGTATTAACACTGGCGGCAGCCACTTGACAGATGTCATCTTTTACACTTAACAGATAAAATGGTTAAGGTTCAAATAAAGATTTTCATCACTCAAAATGTTTTTTTTTTACTAAGTAAAAAAGTTATTCAAAAACAGAATAAGATGATAAATTTTGCGCCACTCTGAATTTGTTTGTATACTGCAGTTGTCTAGTTCAGTGTTACGCAAACTTTTTCTATTCAAGGTACACCTACCAAATTAAGAAATTTCAGAGGTGCATATTTACCATATTATGATTAATGCGAAGAAACGTGAGCACAAGTAATCAAAATTTGGAGCAATTGTGTTATTTTCACAAAACTAGACTTTTTCCGCGGCACACCAACTTATCACCACGGTACACCAGTGTGCCGCGGCACACACGCGCCGGAACAATGGTCTAGTTCACAAATGTTAAATATGATTGACGTACAACGCTATTTGCTAAAATTATAACATATACCGAGGGCGATTAATTTTGCGCCACCCTGTGCGTTCATATTAAATACACACACAAGTAGGCGGTCGAATGGATTAAAAACAGTCGATAATAGCGTACTAGGAACACTGGCGGTTGCAAGTACTTATTTTTGATAGAACTCAATTGGTCCAATTAATGCACACATAAATTAAGTACACTGCCCCGCTAATTACATTAATTAAACTAACAGAAAAATGGGTAAATATGAAAAGTTATTTTATTATTTATTGACATCTCAACATAGATGAAGGAGAATATGGAAGTCTGGGCATTTACGTCGCTTACGACCGTCATAGCCTGGTTTAAGTGATCACTTTACACACGTGTAACATTCACCAATTCTACCCATGATTGACAACCACCAACTCAAATTCTCGGAACTTCTATTTATTTATATACAATAGTAAATCACTTTCCTTGCACACATTATAAATTTTTATCACCGATGTCTGCAGGTCTTCTCTGCTATCGGCAAGAAGAACAGCATCGTAAGCATACAAAAGGCAATAAACAGTCAAATTGTTCATTCTAGCTCCAACAATTAAACCTTTCAGCTTTTTCATGCATTTATCCATGTATAGATTAAACAGCCAAGGCGACATTACACATCTCCGTTTGACACCTTTAGAGATGTTAAACCAGGATGAAAATGAACCATCCTCCCTAAAACATGCAGTGCTATCCTCGTAAAAGGCTACAAAATAAGTTTGCTGCTTACTCCATACTCAGATAACACCTTAAGGTGGGGACTGACCGGAGCATTTCGTTATAACGTCGTTCGCGGCGAGCATCCGACTTCGGATGGAGCACATGGAACGCTGTACTGACTATACGAATGCTCGCATCGTAACGTGTTACGTTACGACGAAATGATTCCCCACTTAACGTTTATTCCGATTTTTTTGCGTTTTGTTTTTACCTCATTTACGTAATGATGGCCTATGCCATCGGCGCTGGCCGAAATTAGGTGCTATGTAAAACAGACAGTGGTTTGAAGGTCATTTGCTCAGTATCAGGTTTTGGAATGGGGAAATCGTGAGATCGCCGTTCCTGCACTCTTCAGCACACAGCCTGTGGCGGCCTTGGGCCGCGCTTCCGCGTCACCAATTCAATGTCATAACACACATATTGTTTATTCGTATTACATAATGTAGGGATGTATATTATATGAGGAAACAATGGCTAGTTAGATCGCTAGAGGTCCTCAATTGAAGATATTAGGGCAAAATATATCAAGCTCATGTAGGTTAGTGTTAATTTCCTTCTTTTCTAGGAAAAGCTATTATATTAAAAGCTTATATTCCTTAAGCGATTATTTAATTTGTTGATTGAAAATATACATGGTCCATAATAGTCATAAGAGGATTCACAACATTTTTGGGTGTGTTCAAATCCTTGTCCACAAATTTAGGTTTCTCCACTTTATTTGTGTATTTGAACCTTTCGACATCTCAAAAAATCAGTAGTGTCAATCATGGGTAGAATGATAAATGTTACACGTTTGTAAAGTGATCACTTAACTATCCTTAGACAGGTCATAATCCCCTAAATACTTAGGATCCTATATTCTTCTCCATCTAAGTTGAGATGCTTAAATAATAGGATTCGCTACTGAACCAAACCTTGGTTTTATCACTCATTTTGCACTCAAACTTAAATTTCTTACAAAGAGACAAAGAACCGAATAAGTTCAAATAAACAGTAATAATAAAAACACGAAGAAAACGATCATAACCGGAGAACAAGTAATGGAAGTAGTTACGCATCAACAATAACAAACCCACCTACATAAACACGTACAGTGTCGTAATGATATTATTTTCGCAAACGTTCCACCATCCGCCATTCACAGTTGCCGAAAACACATCGTTCAAGGCACTGCTTGTTATGAAAACATCGATTCCACTCGTCTCACGATACAATGCTCACACACGGCGGTGGAGTGTGAAAAAATAAGCGCTATAAAGGCCATTCCACTGTACAAAGCGATACAAATCATTAACAACTCCAATGCCGAAAGATAGCGCGATCGAGAACGGGTGTAGCAAAGATAATCTTCTGTAATGTTTGCTCAAACAATCCACACAATTTTATTGCAAAACACAATCATTGAAATGAAACAATATTGAAAATAAATGTGCCAACTAAAGGGGTTAGAGATAAAATCCTTATCCTTAATACCACTTTAAAAAACACTACTTCGTGACTACCACAAAGTGAACGATGAATGACAAGGAGAGTGTTGTATTATTTATTTATTGATTTGGCGTTTAATTTGTAGAACTCCATTTTAATTTATGTATTAATTTTTAAATCAAACACAGATTTTTTGAGTCTACTAAGCTGTATTTTATTTTTAAAAAATACATAAAAATAAATATTATGACAATTGTTTTGCCTAGTTATGGCATTTTTAAACGAATGTCGAACGACATTCGTTTGAAAATGAAACAATTGTCACAATATTAATTTTTATGTGTTTTTCAATAAAATACAACTTAGAAGTCTCAAAAAATCTGTGTTTGATTTAAAAATTAATACATAAAGAGTGTTATATTACCATACCACAAAGTTAACTATGTTTTTAATATACAAAATGGATTAGAGATATTTTTTTAGTAGGTATACACACAGAAATCAAACTGGCGCTATCCATAGCGCGAGCGACGTTACGACGAAATGCTCCGGTCAGTCCCCACCTTTAGGTAGCTTTGACTGTAATTTGAAATTGTGTCGATGATAGACTAGACTCACCTCGGAGCGGAGAGTGTGACCACAGCAACCAGCGAGCTGCTGAAGAGCCGCTCCACCAAGTAGGTGTCCTCGCCCTTCTTGCTGCAATAGATTTCTTCCAGGGCATCGTCAGCTACCAACGAAAAGAGACGGTAACCTTCGCTGCTGCTTACAGCAAAAGAACTGAAATGACAATGAGACAAATTAATACGAGAAAATTGGTATTTTAATGTTTTTACTAATCTGTAGAATATATTTGTGGAGGTCCTCACCAAAAGGTTACATTTCCAATGTTGCAAATCTGTTCTGTGTACTGTACTCTATCGAAATCTTAATTAAAGCGACAAATCGTGACCAATCCTGTGTTGAACAACTATGAAATCATTAAATAGCACCAAAACGTAACAATTTTACAAGATAGAATTACTTGATTACTTAAAATCAGTTTTTAGTTAGTTATTTTTTATTCAGTTGCTGTTGTAATTGTAATATTTCTTTTAAAATTCGCTCAGCTTCCTTCCGTTCCTTTAACTTTTTGGTATCTCATTGAAACAACTCATGACACCACACTTGATGACACCACGAACTGTCCATTTTTTATTTCAATTAAAATATACAGTCTAATGCTATAAAAAAAGGAAATTTAACGTCTCTGTGTGGACCTCCACATTTGTTTTGTTATCAATCGGGTAAAAAATTAGAAAGCCGTAAATAATAGCGTTTAAAGATAACGCCCGTTTGTGATTTATCGTTATTTTTGGCAAGGCTACATTAATAATTTCGACAAGTGCAAAATTACAACTAACAGTTGCTAATTGAATAATCACAATTCCGTTAAATGTGCCCCAAATAGGAATTGAACAATATCCTGCTTAGTAAACGCCTCTATAAATATAATAGTAATAATAATATTTAAACACCGCGCAATCAGACGAGCTCCAGTGATGATAACGATTTACCCACAAAGTGCTCAGTTTATTGCACACCATTCACACGCACGCTCCAAATAATCCGGCGCTGATAATGCCAATGAATAAAATAATAATTATTGCTATCATTCGAGTAAATGTTGTATTTGGCGAGATCAAGGACCGCTAATTTTACTTATTTCATCTTATTACAATAGATTTCGCTTTATTGGGTCGCCGGCGCTGTTTTGAACTGTGAATAAAGATATTGAGAGAAGAGTGAATGCAGGAATAGAATAAATGGTGCTTCGAACAGAGTGATTGCTAATAAAATATGTCCATGGAAGCCAAACTGGCGGTTCACAACGGAGTGCTGGTACCGACACAGATGTATGGAATCGAAACATGTAACTGGCAAAGGAAGGATACAACCAGAGTAAACGCGGTTGAAATGCGTTCCTTTAGACAAATCGCTCACTCCTTTCAAATATCATAAATCAAAAATCGCCAATTTTCAGTTGTGCATGTTTTCGGAATGCCCATAAAATGTACTATATCCCAGCAAAAGAGGCATATTTTTAACTTAATATTTACCCGCTACGGGGCAGAAAGTGTTGTTTTTGCATTTTGAAGAAAGGGTATTGTTTAATTATTTTTTTTAAATATACTAAATATTTTTCAAATGGAGAAAAAACCTTCAGGTTTTACCTAAAAAGATGCGTTGTACAGTAAAAAGTTCAAAAAGTGGCTTGATATTTATTTTTTTAATTCATTGTATTATATTTTTAAACTTTAAAAACGTTCTCATGAAAAACCAAGTTTTTTGATTTAGGAAGTTCTTGAAAGGAGTGAGCGAAATGTGAGAAAAATGATTGTTTGACAGAATTAAAAACGAAGATATAAGAAACGAATGTAAGGCTGAACTAGGGATACTTGAAAATATTAAGAAGAGTTCTTTAAAGTGGTATGGACATGTGGAAGCGAATAGATGACGAGAAAATAACTAAGAAATTATATTTGGCAAATGTGAGCGGGACAACAGAATGAAGACGGTCGAAAAGACTTGCCACGATCGGATCAATCAAAATCTGAAATCTGGAATTGTCAAAAGTCTGCATAATTGGAGGGCATGTTTTACTAGATATATGGATGTGAAGGAATCTAGGATTAAACTGTAAAATTTATCCTTAGCTTCACATACGGTGTTTGAAAATGATGCGGAACGCATCGAAAAACGTGTCACAATAGATTTAATGAAATAGTGGTGTTTACCAAGTAAAACTTAACTAAAATAAACCATCGATATATGTATCGTGATGGTAATGGGAATTATTATAATAAATTACACCTATGTAGTTCACAAGTGCCCGTTGCAAGTGCAGCTAGCTCTAGTCGAGGAGACCCAGCAGTAAGTGTCGGCTCGTGTAGTGACGTATATATTGTACTGTAAGATTATGCGATGATTATATTATTCCGCGTCACGCATCTCGCAGAAAAACTACGGGCTGTCTAAATGACAAAACATTAGTAGTATGTATGCAAAAAAAAAAAAAAAAAATATATATATATATATATATATATATATATATATATATATATATATATATATATATATATATATATATATATATATATATATATATATATATATATATATATATATAATATATATATAATATAAATATACATACATATTTGATAACGTAATGTAAATGAAAGAAGACATCCCAATTTAGAATTCAAATTCTTTTATTAAAATTAAATAATTGGATTACTAAAATTCTCTCTTCGGTTTACAAATATTTTAAACGATATTTTCCTCGTGAATTAATACCAAACAAAACGTGACGGTACATTAGAAACACCATATATTTTTAAACAATAAATAAAGTAAAAATATCGTGTAAAAGTAAAAATAAAAATGTCGTCATAAGGGACATACTTTGACCGTGAACTTGGTGCCAAGATATGATCGGTGGACAAAGCCCCTGGGATTCAAAGCATCGGGAATGTACAGTCTATTTTGAACCTCGGATTTATCGTGACGACAATATTTTCAATAATCAACGAGTATAGATAGACAGCTACATAAATTCATAATCAAGATCAAGCAAACTTTTTATTGGCTTGAGTTTCAAATAAAATGATTGAATAAAATAATGATTATTATTTTGTATTTTGTACCTCAACGAACGCATCGAGCAAACTAATTTCACTTTGGTTTGGAATTCTGTGATGCGATTCGTTGAAACAAATGATATTATCATAAAATTATATAATTAAGAATATCATATAAAATTACTATTATTATTGAATAATTCTTGTAAATTATAAATATGACATAAGGGGAGAAAAAATAACTATCTAAGCACTCGCGTTACATTGATTTAAATAAGTTTGTACTACTAGTATATTGGAAGACTGAGTGCAAATTAACATATGTTTGGTGATCGTTTTGATAGTTTATAGAGCTTTTTTTGTGTACTACTTAATTCATGCAAAAAATATTAAAAATGCAAAAAAGCACGGTATTTTTACAAGAGAAAAATGTTTTAAATAATTTAACATACTCTACAAATAAAGGTTTTATTTAGATATTATTGTGGTTATAAAAAAAAATACAAAAATTTAAATAACTTATTCATTTTCATTTGTAAAATTAGCTAATAAAAACCATTTTAGTAAAAAAAAGGGGGGGGGGGGTTTCCATTGCATGATCACATAAGCAGGAACTTTATGTTGACATTTTAAATGATATTAAAAACGTGTCCACTTTAAAAAAAAAAAATTTATAATGATTGAATATAACATTTGATTAGCGCCCTTGAGGTAATATTGTACGAAAATGGCGCTATACAAATTCTCCAAATTATTATTATTATTATTTTAAGAGATAATATTCAAATAAGCCAAACGTTCATTTCCCGGGACCAGGTAAAGTACCTTTTGTAGAGCAGCTATTGTCCCTCTCACCTTATCAACAGTCCACTTCCCACAGTCCATGTCATCTACTATCCTTCGGGACGAATCGCCCTAACAAGGATATTTCGAAAATGAGACTTTGTACAAACAAATCCATTGTTTCCAAATGCTTTTCTCGAAGGCGCTCGCCGTGTAAGCAGGTAGTTAGGCTGATGGAGTTAATACCATATACTCGTATTTTACACGGGCAGGTACTCGTAATCTTATGTATGCCCCTAGTATTTTGTTTGAACGGGGTAAAAAAGGAATTCATAAAGGGTAGGGGACACAACGATAACATTATGACTCTACACTGTAATTTCAACCACGTTGCAGTGCGTGTATTGTCATGGATACCACCAACTTAGGCAGTGATTCATCGATGCATTTATTTTTGAGTCATACATAACGCGGACTAGAAATAAGTAGTCCACTTGCAAACCACGTTATGTTAAAAAAATTAAGTTTTTTTAGTTAATGGCAGCAATCGGTGGAAGATTTCATCTTCTACCAATTTGACCTTTCTTTGAGAGATTTTAGAAAGTGAACTGTCGATCGGCATAGCAAGTTTTGCAAGAGTATTGATTTTTCTATTCATTCCATTTTATTCCTAATTTAACGAGTTTTGGCAGATTATGTTAAATATGGACGCTAATATTTTTGTTAATATCTGCCGGTTGGCGCCATTGGCTAAAAAACATATTTTTTTTAACATAACGTGGTTTGCAAGTAAACTACTCAAATATGAAATGCTTGTATTTAAATGTATTCAAATGCGGTTATTGACATGCTTCATCGCGCTTTGCTACATCAATCATTCACAACATTAAGGTAGCATCCCTGCATTGGCAAGTGCAAAAATTGCACCATGTTTATACGCTTTGAAAAACAAAAATCAGTAATATATTTTTGTAGATTTTTGGATGTTCAAAATCATTTTCGGATTTACAATTGGGTCAGTAGCGCCCCATAATTCTACAGATATTTTTTTAGCGGTGTACAGTTGGATTTTAATCCGACAATAATGAATAACATCAAGCCATTAAATTTTGTAACAGTGTTGAGTTTGCAAAACGAGTTTGATTCGTTTCCATTGTCTTTCAGTGAAACAAAAACACATTACTGTTATGTAAACACAATGTTTTAAAATCCAAAAGTGCAAAAAGCTTACACTATTTTTTTTACACAGGTTAAAAATCCTTTAAAAATATTATCTTAAAACCATATTTTACATTTAGTCGCTTTTGCCTAGATGTGGACGATTTGCAGTTTACTGAAAAAATCAATCTGGATAAATTTAATCTTCTAATTTGAAAAAAAATAAAACATGCAGGTACCTACTTAGACCTTTTTATCTTCCAAATAACTAAGTTGGAATAGTAAAAAAACAATATTTTAGTATCTTTAATCTGTTTTATCTTTAATCTGTTTTAGTTCAAAGTAAATTGAGTTGCGATTTATCGAATACTGTCACTTTGTGGTTAATATCTATCCGTTTTTAATTAACTTAAATTAAATATACTTAATATCTCTAACTCTTACTCTAATTCATTTATTTTAATTGGTTTATTATTTATGTCATAGTATTTAACCCTTTTTTAATATCGTTGAATCAATACATCGGATCTTACAAAATTCGTAAAAAAAAATACTCGCGGAAATTACGGCGATCAGAAAGTAATACTAAAAGCAATACTTTTCTTTTTGTTTTAAATCAGTGAATATTTACATAATGATAAGGAATAATTTTAACAATATAAATATAAGATTATAGTGTAAACATTGTTTTGGTTCAATGGCCTAGAGATAAAGCGATCTAAACTTTGTTTTTACAAGTATGACCCAATTAATATTGAGAGCCACACCCTTTTGTAAACCCCAAACAGAAGGGTCGTGTGTAAACTGTGTAAATAATCGTATACGAGATAAGGGGTCCGACCTATTTGTCAGCAGGGTGTTGAAATAGGTGACTAGATTTCGAATGTCGAATGACAAGTGACAAGAAGAAAGTATATTTATTTATTTTCATTAATGGATCATTATCGCGATGTGTTATTGTTGGCTAATAAATTCATATGAAAAATCACAAGACTATCTGTAACATCCTTATTGAAATCTGTAGAGAAGTAAGGGAGATATGAAGGTCTAAATATTAGATATTTTAATACCACGAAAAAAGAACACCACTATACGTCAACATATTTTACGTCATCGGGTGTGTTATGGGGCGTATTCCTTTATGTATCTGCTTTATAGAGCTGTAATAGTAGTAGTGTGGATTCGTTTCTGTGACGTCATTCATTACCAACTTACGAAAACAACGTTTTTACGAAGGCGAATTTTGCAAAAGAAAATGATGAATGAAAATATTGATTATATCGGCTGTTATAAACACAAAACGAGTCTTACACAATCTTTTATTGGTTGAGTATGTTAAATTAGATATTCCACCCCAGTCACTTTATGGTAAAATGTATCCAATTTTTAATAAAACTTTTACTTTTACTGTGACACGTGTTTCGATGCATTCAGCATCATTTTCAAACACCGCATGTGAAGCCAAGTCTAAATATTAGATTTGTGTCCTTGGGACGTTAAAGGTTAAAGACGGGGTAGTAGGAGCTGTTTCTTATTTTTATTTATTTATTTAGTATCATTTTTGTATTTAATTTCTTATCAGTGGGAACACATAGTAGAGGGAGGCTTTAGTCATTGTCATATTTTTAATGATTATTATAACTCTAAAATATAGACCTTTAGAAAGAATTTAAAGAAATAGTGGTATTTAGTAAGCAAAACTTAATTTAAAAAAATATATTTAGATAAGTCGTTATGTCGATAAGTCTATTTATCTTGTTGCAATAATTATTGTACAATAAAATTTAAAAAAATATGTTTGAAAAGTATTTCAAACACTTAATAAAAATAAAACAAATGACATAATAATACACATTTTTTTACAAATTTATTACTCTAACGCTCTCAGCAGACCTACCCCAAGAAAGTAGAATCTTCACGAATTAAAATACATATATACTATAATTGTAAAATACAAATGATAATTTTGGTCGAAAAAAATTTATGTCTTCTAGTCGGTTCACCAACAATTATTACCTTAAATGCTAAACATGGGAGCTCAGATATATAAAAATGCAAATAAATAATATTAACACAATTTTGCTATCAGTATATAGTAATTATACGTTATTAATTAATATTATTAATCTTATATTAATATTAAGGCCTACAATAAGAAGAAGAAGAAGAAGAAGAAAAAGAAGAAGAAGAAGAAAAAGAAGAAGAAGAATCTTATATTAATATTATTATTATTAATATTATTAATCTTATATTATTGCTTATCTAGAAAATCATTTCCTGATGCTAAATATTTTTTAATGGTAAAAAATTGGCGCAGTCAAAAATAATTATTCAAACATAAGAACGTTCCGCCTCCGCCTCCGTAGTGTAATGGTCAGCACGCTCGGCTACCGTTCTGGAGGTCCCGGGTTCGATTCCCAAGGGGGGTAAAATAAATATAAGTGATTTTATCACTGTAATATTTATTCAATATCACCCTGGACTGGTCCCTGAAGCGGAGGGCTGATCACCTTTCCTTCATGTGTAAACGATTAAGATAACACTGCGTTAATATGACACAGTGCCCTATGCACCATTGGGGTGCGGATAGGGGTTTTATTGTATTATTAATTAATGTATAATTTGTATTTTTTTCTAATTATTTTTGTTTTTTTTTTTCAGTACTGTGAATAAAATGATCAATTTTGGTTGTTTGGAAGACATGCCTTTGCCGCAAAAACCCGCTAATGTATAAATTATTGTTAGTGGAAACCTTCAAAATATAAATACGTTTTAATCCTAATTATTATCTTCATTCACACCTGTTTATTGACAGATAACAGCTGGAATCAGCTGACGAATAATATGAAGAAGATGTGTTCGGAAGAACTTCGTAGTGTTAAAAATCAATCTCAAGACAGTTTTTTTTTAATTGGCCAATTGGTATGTGAATGTATAAATGGTTCTAAGAAGACAAATAAAACCATTTTTTCGTTTGACATGACGTATGGTATGGAAGAAAAAAGCGCGAATTGAGCACAATTATATTTCAATTGACTGATAGCAAATTTATTGAAAAGCGATTATAGCTCCTTTGTTTTTGCTATCTTAAAGAGAAAATAAAATCAAATAATAATAATAAAAAAATATCAGTATGTGTCGTATTTAATTTTATGTAAAGGAATTATTTTTCAAAAGGGCATTAATAAAAACAATTTAAATTTAAATGTCTGTAGATACTCATACATAGTTGGAATGCACTTTACAAAATAATTTTATTCGTTATTGTTTTATTTTTGTTAAAATCATCAAATTACACAATTATTCTTCCTTCCATTAAAATTATATCACATTTATATTAGCGACATATAAAATATTCAATAGATGTTTTCTATTCTAAACTTAGATTGCAACTAGAAAACAAGAAAACTACCCGAATATAAGTTTCGCAACGCACGTGGGTGAAATTCTTAGTAAATTCCATTGGCCTATATCCCGTAAATATATTAAACTGCGCTTTAATTTTAAAATAATATTTTTCCTATTTTCCTTGTAATAATAATTTTTAGTCAAATGAAATAAATGCTATTTATTATTTGGGATTACAGCACAAAGGTTTGAGAACAGTGGTTGTATTTTTCCAAGACTTTTGTTACAATTTCCAATATGGGAAAAGTGGCATTGAAAAATCATAAACGAAGATTTTCTAATGCAGCGTATTTGCGAAAAAATATATGTTATGAAATCTTTGTATCCGAGTGTAAAAATACCGTTGGTCAACATAATTTCAGTTTAGATTCTGCTCTTGATGGCACATCAACAATATTATTATCGAAATGTTTCAGTTCTGGCCTTGACGTCTATATTCTATATATGGAGTTTGCGTCATAGCGACCAACAGCCGTGCGAATTGATTGAACAGATTGCGTCAGCGAAAACAAATGTCCTCGATACAACAGAAGAAACTTTAAGAAGACGCGAAAACCGTAAAATCAAAATAAAAAAATATTTCGCCAAAACGCGACCCGGAGACTGAAGAATACGAATGTAAATAATAACAGAAAACCCATCCGCCGCCATCTTTGTTTACTATAATGAAACGTCCAAGTGACAAGAGGATTCATATTGTCTTTTAGCACTTTTTTGCGAGAAATAAAAATTGTAAATCGTAAAACTATCCATCATATTTCATCGTTATACAAAAATCGGAAACGATAGTTCTTTGTTTCATTGTTCTCGAAGGCCAATTAGGTCTTTGTTTATCATGAAAAAGTGACGGATAAATATTTTGTTTGGACGATACGATAGTATTGAAAGCTGTTTAATAATATTGCTTTGACATATTGAATTTAATTATTTACTAAGGACTTACGTGCAATCTTGATTGAAATTAACAAAACACCCTCCTGCATTTGCGCCCTCAGAGGATTGGCTGCTGGCTAGGTTCATTTAGGACGATTTTAAGACGTTGTTAGACACTGTGTTTACCACATTGACTTTTAAAACTATAGTTCTAACACTAATAATCACAGACACTAAATAGTTTATATCACTAATCTTTACACTAGGCAGAAAAAATGTTATAATTTTGACACAAAGAACGACCTTGATGTTGCGAACTTCGCTTTGCGACTGCCTGCGAGCAGTGCGAGCCCAAAGATTATGCGAGCCTATCGAACGAACAGCTGACGAATAGGAAACGGATATACTCTTATGTCAAAACAAACCAACACACTCAAATATGTACATATACGTATAAATATTTTTATTAATTTTTGTTTGAAAGTGTTGGATATACAAAACTTATACTACATAACGTCATTTTTCCAACTCTGGAATTTTCGGTTCAGAAATGGGAATGGGGTAATGTCGCTCAGAACAAGTATGTTTTTAAAAATACACTACCACCGAAATAAATTTAAAAAAATCTTTCTGTTTCAATACTTATAAATAAATCTTTCATTCCCTTTGATAATTTAGATTCTAGAAGAGGTCAGAATGGGTCAAAACGAAAATTTGGAAAAATTTAAGTTGCAAAAAAATAACGCGTCCGGGAATAGCATTAGGAATTTCAATAAAAAAACGAAATTGAAAATCGAGTTTAGAAAACGGATGTGTGCTACGAGTAGTTGTTGCTACTATCTTCATTTTTAAAGTGTCCAATATAGCAATAAAATATTTTCAGGCGTACCAATACAAATATATATATTTTTTTTCAGTAAGTTCCTACTTAATTTATAACCATTAAACTTTCCAAGGACAGAATGAAGTATTTTTGAAAATTTTGCAGCCAATAGAAATTTTCTAATTGTATGTAAGATTTTTTTTAATTTTCCGTAAATAAAAAGCTATGATTATTTTTATTCCAATTACAAACCTTTTTATATTTATATTTATTTTATTAATTAATTTTACGTATTGCAACACTTAAACTGTCATAGTGTGGTACTGACACGCGCGGATTGTTTTGTGAAAAAGTGGATAAATTTAACGTTTATTAGTAATTTATAACAGTTCACGATGGGACGTAAAATTCCAGGAAAAAAACACAGAGGTGTGAAAGACCCTTACGCACAACATGCTAAAAGATTAGCAAGGTCTGAAATCATTCAAAATAAACATAACCTCTAACTTTTCTGACAATGTTTTTGTTGTTGATTTTAATTAATAATTTTAAAGATTTATTATTGATATCAGTCAAGTTCAGGATAAAATATGCTTGTCAAGTGCTACTTTATTATTTTCTCTTTGTCTAATGGTTTCAAATATAAATACATATATAAATAACCTAAACTTATTTTTAGTTTAAAAACCAAAATCAACAAAACTCCCACGGATTTAGATGATCAACCGGTACCCAAAACTTTAGTTAGACTTATGAATTGGAAAAATAAGGACAAAGCGAAACTAAAGAAAGACAGACATATCAAAACGCCTGGAATTACAAAAGTGGCCAAGAAACATGGTAAAGATAATTTTATGAAATCCATTTTCCATAATATCATCTATAATTTTTTTTTTATATTAATAATTAAATAACTTGTTATATTTCTGTTATATTCTAGTATGTATTAATATTTCAAAAAGTATATTTGATATAGTAAGAAATAGTTTCCATTATTTTACTTCATAAGGCTCTTGGATATTGAAGAAGAAAAAAAGATGTGATATGGATGTTCCATCATGGACAGAATGGTGAACATTAAACAAGTGTATAAGTTTTGAATATTGAAAGCATTAACTTTGTGGATCATATTGATATATTATTTCGAGAAATGAAAATACTTTGTATTTTGATCCACTCACATTTTTATTAACCAACTAGTTTCAGCAACAACAGGTTGTTGCTGAAACTAGTTGGTTAATAAAAATGTGAGTGGATCAAAACACAAAGTATTTTTATTTCTCGAAATAATATAATTCTATTAATTACTTTAGCTTACCGATGACAGGTTATAAGACTGTAAATGTCTAAAACTTCCATATTTCCTTTCCATACATTGCTGTCTCAGTGAGACGTCTATAAGATATCTATTATTTATTTTATTTGATATTTGTATATTTTCAATATTATTAATATTTAAAGCATTTACTTTGTGGTTAGCTGTTTTTCTCATTATTTTATTTTTTACAAAAATGTTAGTAATATTAGTATATAACCACTCACCGAGATTTTTATGTCTACCGGTTTCGAGCCGTATCCGTCTCTTTGTCAGGACAATCACTACCACAGCATGCAAACAAAACTACCCTTCACTACCATAGCACTATTTACACACTTAAAACTACATAAAATGTTTAACACATGCGATTTTTGGTCGACCCGAAGACCAATATGCACTAAGGGTTGCAGCACAAGCATGTTTGGGTTATACATGCGCCATGCGCCATGGCAAACATGCGCTAGGGTTAAAAATTATTATCCAACGAGCTTATATACTCGTAGGTTGAAAGGAGTGGGCGGGGTTTGAATTGGATATTGATGTATTTTGCTTAACCGATGTTGAATAAAATAATGGACTATAAGTAAAATTTATTTGGTTTAATAAAAGAATATCATATTTAATTGCCTTCCGAATATAAAAAATCTCCATGTTAATTAGTTTTAACCCTTTATTACTAGTGTTTAATATTTTTACTCCCGTCTCTTTTTTGAAGACGTGATTTGAATCTATGATATTTGTAATTATTTGACCACCTGTTTTTTTTTCTTGCTGGCACACAGTTAACTCTATGATTTATACAAAAAAATTTGTCTAAAATCACTTGCAACCCAGTAAAGGCATAAAAAAATGTTTATAACATTGTATTTACCTTTCAGCACTGTTAAATAATAAGCCGAGCAATCCAGTGAATAAATTGAAGAAGATTTCTGGCGAATCCAACAAAAGTTTTAATATGAGAATCAACGATGCGATGAGGTCTCTTAAAGGTGAAAGGGGATTCGATGATATAGATGAGATAGCGCCAGAGCCGAAGGTTTGTATTTAAATTTAAATATTATTATTAAAAAAAAAAACATTCTCCTTTTCATGAAAAGGGCCACTTTTATAAACACTTATTCGTGACTGCCGGTTTCAGAAAATCATTCTATCATCAGGTCATTAACACGTTGTCGTCGGGACTCGGCATTTGCCGTTTATCGCGGACTGTTGGTCAACTGAGGGACATGGCAAATGCCGTTTTTGTTGACTGTCGGTTATCGGCGGGAAACTGCAATATACGGTTTGTTATCAGCGTGAAATAAAACGCGTTGAAGGGTAATCTGCTACCTGGATGCTAGGCGACAGTATGTTGGCGTTATTTAAGATGCCTTGCCTGGATTGGCTAGTGTGTCGCTTGTAAAGGCATTGCCAGAAATCTAGAGTTTTTATGCGATCTCAATCTCCAGTTTAGTTTGAGTCATTTCACGTATTGGACTATTTTTCATACCGCTCGCACTGTTTGGTATTTTATTATTTGAATATATTAGCATTATATAGGGAATGATACCTCGGAGGGGAAGACTATTTTTTAGAGGTTACAATGCTCCTAAAATTGTGAAATACGAAATACTTAATTAAAAATTATGATTATAATTTATTTTTGATGATCAAATGTCATATATGATTTCTTTGAAAATTTCAATCGAAAATATTATTTGGTTTAGAAATTTTGTCAATTTTAAGACAGCGATATATTTTTGAACTAACCGCAAAAAACGTCCGCCATAGGCTAGAGTCTATTGTTCGAAGCGCCCGACTACAATGTGTTAAAATAAAATTATTAGATTTTTTTTTGTGCCATCAATTGATGATAATATGTTAAAGCCCAACTTAAGTCGTAACTTTATTTTCTCTAAATCCAGGTAACATTTTACGTAACTGTTGTTACGGACGAGTGACGTCTCTGGTGGTCTCCGGTGCAATGAATGCGACTAAACGAATGCTGGACCTTAAGCAATGTGCCGGTTGTCCATTTTGATTATGATGAAATGTCAATCATTCAGAGTATCTACCTACTACGACTTATAGATATGTACCGATTGCCGGCTCGACTGACTGTCTGACAACCGACTAGTCAACGATTTTTATGCCGACTTTACAGTCACCTTAGTCGACTTTTCTGAAACACTTCTCGGAAGTCGAGATTATTTATATTCATCTCTTATCAGAATAAGCAGAAAAGATAACTTTTATCTATCATAATCCGCCATTTATTCAAAATATTTTAAAAAAATTAAGCAACGGTAAAAAAAATCATTCGTGTACTAACGTCATTGATCATATAGGTTTATTTTAGATAAGGAGGATATTTTTATGCGAATAGTATAGTGTTTTGCATGGGAAACACAAATATCTTTATTCAAATATATTTTTGTTGAAAGCTGACTGATAATATAGTGTGCGATTAGCTAGATTTCCGCCAATAGCAAAAGACAAGGAAGTCTTGTTTACAATTAGTTTAGGTGTTGTGATGTGTAGTTTTTACATTTATCCATCCCACTCATCAGTCCTATTTATAGTCTCTAATGTAGATTTCGTAAGATATCCATTTAAAATTAAAATAATGAACAATAATCATATTTTTTATAATTTACAGTAATTTAAGAAAAAATACTACATCAAGAACGCTTCATATAATATTGCTGTGAACATTTTTACCGGATAGATTTTTATCCTTTGGTAATCTTTGTAACATATTTTTAACATTTTTTATTTAGGAAAAGAAATTGGATGAAGATGGAAATAGTATATACATTCAGAAAAGGGGAAGGAAACGACGTTTTAAAACAGATGAACAATATCTTTCTAAATCTCAAAGGAGAACACTGAAGGAAAAACAGAAAAAAGAAAAATTAAAAGAGGTAAAATCATATTTAAGTAAAAAAATAAATTATATGTCTCATTTTACAACATGCATTCTCATATTTCATATTGACTTTTAATTTTTTTTTGCAGGAGAAGGAATTGGACCAGCAGTATATTGTGAGGAGAGATGATATTAAATTTGGAGAAATAGTTCACGAACCACCATCCTTAAAAATAAAACCTCGAAAGGCTGAAAAAGCGACTGGTGTTCCAAGGGTAAGCTAATTTTTTATTAAACTTCATAAAATAAAACTATTTTGTTTGTAACAACTTTTTATTGGTACTTTTTCTCCAACCGGTTTCGACAAGAACCTCGTCATCATCAAGGTTAAACATGTACTAATTCTAAAACATTGAAATGTTCATAGTTAGATGAGTGCGGGTTTAAGAAATGGCTGTGGGGTCTTTATTACTATTATTTCTAGGAAAATATTTCAAACTTAAATTACAGTACTTAAATTCAATTGATTATTAATAATATATAATTTTGTTTTATCGCTTTTTATTTTTCAGAAATTTTTTTGTTCCTACTGAAGTTTTTCACAATTGTAAAATAAATTTTTAACTTCCAGCCGGCAAGAAAAGATCTGTTGCTCAACCAGCTTTTTGACAAAAGTAATCAATCAAAACAGGTGACGGATAGGAAATATTTGAAAGCGAATATAACAATTCATCCAAAGAAAAAAAGTGATGGAGTTATAGATCTCAAGGGGAAAAGGAAAGATCTGCCTCAAAATGTCAGAAAGAGGATTGAACAGTCTCAGAAGGAAGCTATTGAAGCGTATAAACTATTAAAACTGGAAAACATGCGCAAAAAATCACAATAAATCTAAAAATATTTTTAAATTTAATGTATAGATAATATTACATTTAATTAAAGAGTTATAAATTTTTGTACAATTTTTATTCATTCCTCATTATACCTTTTCTTTGATTTCAAAGTGTGGCGGTTAGTACCACGGGCTTGATCCCCAACTGTATTTTTTTCTTTGATAAGTTTTTATGTTTCATTAGATTAGGATAGGAAGCATAAAACAAATAGCTTTGCCTTTATGTTACCATTTATATTCATGACATTTATAGCAGTCATTAACCTGTTTTTCAATTTGTGACTTCTAAAATGTGTCTAATGGGTGGGTATTCGTAACTCATCAGTTTTCCAATTGGGATTTGTTGCATGGTATTTATTACGTTTTCTTGGTTTATATTTCTTTCCAGTTTTGTAATGTCAAATTCTCAAATATTAGGACAGTAAAAATGCATCAATTTTTTTTGCACTGATAAGCGATAGTAGATTTAAGTGATCTAATCAAAAAACTAAATTGAGTAACAAATTTTTACACAGCAAATGATCTTTGGATTCGATTATCCATCATCAAGTAGTTCGACCGCTATCTATGGGTACATGAGGGGATCATATATCCAAATAACTGGAGATAGTAAGTATAGTTTGGCCGAATATACAATAGAGGTCATGAAGTGATTCAATTTAATACAACAAGGGAACAAATAGACTTTTGACAGAAAGTTGATTGAGACATCTATGGAGCAATGAATTTAAATTTTGTAAACACATTACTCCATAGATGTCTCCATGTAGCACTAGGGAAACAATATAATTGAGAAAATCATGCGATTCAGTCTTCGCATATTTCTTTGTGAATTACATTACTTAATTACATTTAAAATATTGATAAATATTTGTTATATGCACAGCAAAATATTTTTTTCAGAATGGTCCAATACAATGTTCCGCAAACTTTTTCTGTTCAAGGTACACCTGCCAAATCAAGAAATTTTAGAGGTACCTACACCGAAGATAAAAACAATGTTTATTTAATATCGATTAATTATTAAAAATAATATAGTGCAAAAATATATATGACATATTGTGTTTAATGCAAAATCTAAGCCTGCTTAACTGAACACAGACGATCAAAATTTTAAGCAATTGTTGAAAAGGCTGCTCTCATCTTTTCGTTGATCGTCCACAGGCGTTCTCTTTTTATTTATTTTTTTAAAGCAGTTTGAGTCGAAAATCCCAATTCGCACAAGTAATTCGTGGCAAATGGTAATAGAATTGCAATAGCACGCTTTGAAAGCAGTTTATATTATATTTTTATATGTAGCCAAAAATGTGCTAGATCTGTTTCGGAAAATTTCAATTTAATGTCCGATCAGTTTTTAGCTCCATGAATTCTTTTTGCTCGTTTATCGGTAAGTGACTTTTTCGCGGCACACCAACTAATCACCACGGTACATCAGTGTGCCGCGGAACACTGTTCGAATAGAAAGCTTTAGAATTGTGTTCATTGTACATGTAGGGTATTTTTTTCTATAAGAAAAATCCTGGTTAATAATATTAAGGCCTAGTATTCCAAAAAAGGGAAAGATCAAAGCTCAAGTCAAAGACAAATATGTGGGAAGTAGGGACACACCACGATATGAATATCGACTTGCTATGTAAGCGGTCTCAGTGCTGACAAAGTCGAGAACATTCCCCCATTCATCGTTGATCAATTTTGATGAACGATAAATAAAGTAAATTTGTTTAGAGTTTGTTCTGCTCGTGGGAAGCGCTTAGGTGTCAGTTGTCCTGGTGATCCGACCGGGAACTCTAAAATTTTTTAAGTTCCGGCGATTCTGGCGAATTCAAATTCGTCCGAACTTCGGGACGTGGTCCTGACATGAAGGAAGCAAGGGAGTCGGCAACCGACAGAAGAGACCGGAGTTCATATAGTCCACATATGAACCGGATATGGATGAATGAATAGAATTCAGTGATTGTTTAAAAATGAAAATCTGCACTAAACAGTAATTTGGCTTTGTAAAACTGCTCCTGTATATTTTGTCCACGCTGTAAAACTTCCATAAATAATTGCCAAACACCGGTGACAAAAAGAGCGGAATAAATCATTTTCGATATTTTGACACGGTTGGGTTGGTGTGTCGCAAGTAGGTACAATAACATATTATTCGCAATGCGAAAATGCAAATTTCGATATGTTTTGTAACATGTAAAATATGTACATATTATATTGTTTAAGTAATCAGTTTGGAACGGGTTTCATTTTTTTTAAATATAAAAAAACATATTTTATTCAACAATACCTTTCCTTAACACGTTAAACGCCAATACTAAAATTTGTAAGTTTTAAAATTAACAAAAAAAAGATTATGGTAATTTACTTGATTTAATAATATGTGTTTATGTATTTAGTTTAATTAATTTTTTTATTTGACGATGGGTTAAAGCATTTTGAATATAGCTCTTGATTGAGGTCACTGGAGCCCCCCATGCCGCTGCGGTCCAACACAGATAGGTCACCGGTGCCCCCCACGTAGCGTAGTATTTTTATGCATATTTTTTATATCCGCAATGTTTTTACTCCACAATATTATTCAAATATCCTTTAAATGAATTTTATGGATTTAAACACAAGTATATAATACTCATATATAATATTTTTTCAAAAAGTTTTTTATGGAACTAAATTAGTAAATATATACATAACTTTCACTACTCATAAGGCTCACATTCGCCACATAAAATATAAATGTATGATAAAATAATTATGTATGAAAATACTGAGTTGCGATGCCCCCTTAATCGTTTTTCTGTACATCGGATTTGTTAGTCAGATTTTTTATAAAAATATTTTTGTATTAACATTTTTGCCAACCGTCTTTAGTGCATATCAATTGAGTAAATATGAAATAAATTCACTTTATTGAGAGATTAGCTAATAAAACGCATACCACTTTTTTTGTTTTCACAAGTGGTTTTAGGATTTGTTAAACACATGACACATTTCTGCTAATATACATTGATTTTAGAATTAATTTTAACAGGATATACCGGTTTCCTTCAATTGCCTCTTTTAGCTTTGCTAAAAAAATACAGTAAGTATTAAAAATTTTATTCAAATAACGTATCATTATAACACGCTTACGACGGAAGTTTGAGATTTACTTATCGTTATAAAAAAAAACACAAGATTTTGAGACACAGAGTAATTAATTGACTCAAGTGATTTTTTTAGGATTTTTATGAAAATATCTAATTTGAAATAAAGAAATACACTGGCCAGCAATGATTTTGTAAGTGAATCGTACTTATTCAAAGTCTATATCGCTCACTCTTTTCAACAACGTCATATATCAGAAAACTTGATTATTCAGGAAATCGTTTTTAAAGTTTAAAAATATAATTAAATGTATTAAAAATTATTATCAAGCCTTTTATTGACCTTTTTACTTTGCAACAGATCTTTTTAGTTAAAACCTGAGTGTTTTTTATCCATTTGAAAAATGTTTAGTATATTTAAAAAATAATTAAACAATACCTTTTTTTCAAAATGCCAAAACAACACTTTCTGCCCTGTAGCGGGTAAATAAGTTAAAAATATGCCGCTTTTGTTGGGACATAGTACTTTTTCTGGGCATTCCGAAAACATGTACGACTGAATATTGATGATTTTTGATATTTGACATTGTTGAAAGGAGTAAGCGATATGGTGACAAGCTTGTATCACGTCAAGTTTTGATGTTGCAGTCATATTATTGTTTGTATGGACCCCATACGTTGAAACCGTAATAGTGGTTGGTAGACATGTTTTAATCTAAGGTCTAAGGGATTCAACAAAAGTATTGATAATTATGAAGTAACAGCGGAAATTTATTAAATTATTTATATTGAATACGATAGAATTATATGTTTATATATTTATACTTAAATAATAAGATAAACTTTAGTCTATATTAGAATTAAAAATATCCTAAAGTAAAAAATATGACGTGCTACATTTCTTTGCTTTAGTTTTTAAATACAGCTATGCATAGTGCACAAAGATCAGGTATTTTCATGCAAGTTTAAAAAAAAAAGTTGTAAATTGTTGGCCAGTGTTATTAATGATAAATAAATATCTTGTAGACCACAAAAAAACAAAATTACAGGGGGAAAAAACTGGATAATATCTAGATTTTCATGTTATATTTGGCATACATATTTTTTCAATAAGGGGATATTCGCAAGCACATAATTCATTCCGCCCGAGAGATCACATGTATGTTCACGCTTGATTTTTTAATGGATTTTTATTTTTTATTTATTTATTTTTATTGGATTTTTTTTAATAAAAAAATTTATAATTTTTTTTAACTCCTTACCTTTCAATGACTATTTTCTTTTCAAAACCATATAATTATTTCGAAGAAAAACTTATTTTGTCAAACTCAAAAGGCACCAAAGGCCGCATAAAGTATTTTCTGCATCAAAAATCTCATTTTCATTTTTATCTAACTTTAAGTGAATAATTTATTTAAAGACAGTCACATGAGCTACAGTAGATCCAACTTAATGATTTGTAAAAGATTATATGTTCCCATGCAAAAAAATTATTTCAATAAAGAATTAAAATAATTGAAAAATATAACCGCGAGTAAACGCGGGCCGCAAAAAAATACTCGCGGGCCGCATGATGACATACCTGATGTAAATAATTGTATGAAAAATAGCAAAACTCTGTATTTTAATTAGTTTTTTTTACTCTTCTGTTTTTTTTTTTTATAAAAAAAAACTACGAAACAGTGGGAACTTAATAGATAACCTTAACCGTTTTAATGGGTAAGAGCGCGATAGCGCTTCCAGATAGTTCTATCGAAAATGTTTGGCACCAAAACGATAATTAGTATATTACATACAGTGATATTGTTGTATTAATTATATTACTGTAAAAGAGGACAATGAAAAATTATTTTACTCTCAGAATTTAAAAAAAAATCTGGGAAATGTTTACAGTGGCGTGCACATAGTTTTTAACCATCGTAGGCAACAGGGTTGGGTAAAGATAAGGCATAGTAGGCACTGCCTATATTTATATATATATATATATATATATATATATATATATATATATATATATATATATATATATATATATATATATATATATATATATATATATATATATATATATATATATATATATATATATATATATATATATATATATATATATATATATATATATATATATATATATATATATATATATATATATCCCTTATCCTTCCCTCGCCAATTTTTTAACTTATTTCGTTTTTCTTTCGGACCATCCGACGATCTGTGATGCCCAAATGATTAACGACACCGTGATGACAGTCCTCCTTAGGCCGTTCGCGAGATAGCGAGAAGTAAGTCAACAACGTTCGCACAAACAGGGATCATGCGGTTGTTGGGTATTTCTCCTTTTTAATTGCTTTAATCTGTATTTAATGCTTTAATGACGGCAACAAGCAGAGAGCGGTAGCTAGAGAATGGGCCTACGTGGGGCCAAATATAGAGCGTAACTTGTTTTTGCCTTAACTTCGTTCAAGGCCAAAAATGGCCATTTTATTTGCACGTGTGATGATTATTATATTTTTCTTTTTTTAATAATTTATTTAAACTTCATGTACAGGAATGAAATATTATGTGTACATTGGCGGGCTTATTTCTAAAAAGCAATATCTTCCGACCAGCCAAAAACAGACTAGTGATATTGGTCAAAACGTTTGATACCATATATATTGTAGCTATTTGCAATTGCAATCAGAGGGTGGATAGTGCTTAAACATAAAAAAAATCATTATTATTAAATCTTACAAATTACTGTGGTATTATTTAAGAAACTACTTTATATTTTAATAAATATTTATAAATAAAACAAATTGATGATAATAAGGAAGGCAAACGAAAAGAGGAGTTTAGGGAAGGTGGTAGAGGAAAAGCTAAGGGATGAGGTTTGATGGACAGTTAGGATTCTAATGATAGATAATAATGACTCAGACGTTTCTTAAAAGTTAAGAAGAGGAAATGCAAAACTATGCTTTTCGATTTAGCAGGCTCGTCAAAGCAATACAAACTCTTTGCCCTAGTCACGCTCGGGGTAGACTAAGAACTGGTTAACAACATTGTCCACTGCCTTTTGTAAATTCATGCCTTTCATATAATTATTTCGAAGAAAACCTTTTTTTTCAATGGAGAAATGGTGTTTGAAGAAAAAAAATACGTAAAATGTTATTTGGATTTAGAGAAAATTAAGTTGCTACTTAACAAATACTGGGCCCTAAATCTTTTATTGGTCAGGGCTTGGTAGTGTGGATAATTTTTAATTTAACTTTATTTGTTTCTTGAATGTTTTCCGCAGATACTTTGTGGCACATTTTATAAACTTTATAAAATTAATTAACTATGTTTTCACCACTTTTTTATTAAAACAATTTAACCTACCGGTTTCGACGAGAACCTTGTCATCATCAGGGTTTATCTTAATTCAAAAACTTTAAAAACATTCAAATACTCTCACCAAAAACTTCCACACACTCCGTAAAAATCCTAAATTTAATTTTTTAGGATTATTACGGAGTGTGTGGAAGTTTTTGGTGAGAGTATTTTGATAAAAAGTGCTGAAAACAAAGTTAATTAATGTTATAAAGTTTAACTTTATTTGGTTACAATACATAAATTCATTGGCTTACTTTGTGGTATCATTGACTTTAGAACAATGATGATAATGATAATCACCGGCAACCGTTATTGAAAAAATCTAGCTTAGGTGGTATTTTTTTAGTTTGTGTTTGGAAATAGGAATCAAGTTGTGGCCGAGTGGGGAGGCGATCCGAATCCAAGAAGAGTGAAATATATAATATTTGAAGGAATGCGAACGATGTAAATGAGATATTGGGTATTGCTACTGTATGGGAAAAAAATAGCTTAGGAATAACATGTAGGAAAAGGTTTAAACGTTTCAGAAAAAGCTAATTGATTTCACGTGATCTTTAAAATAAAGTGGAATGACACAAACAGTTCATCTCTAATATGTTTGTTTTTAAGACATCTTCTAATGGTTTATTGCACGCAATAATTTGCCAAAATTATTTCGGTCGCGTGATGTAAAAACAATAAAAGGAATTACCACCATACAAATATGAACTGTCCTATTAAAGAATTGTCCCAATATGAGGATAATTACTTGAAATAATTACCCAATATTGAGATGCTTGAGATATACTTATATTTAATCACTTGTGGTTCTCAATTCCCAAGTACTAGATTTCCGATAGAATAGAGCAGTGGTTGTTAACCGGTGCTCCGTGAGCTTGTTGCAAGTGCTCCGCGAAATTATGAAATTTAATGTTGTCTCATTTACTGTGCGGTTTAAGTTGCAAATTTAATGGCTAGATGGCAGCACCCTTGCAAAGTGAAGTTGTGTGCGCCCACCTCACAACAGCAGTCAAGATATCTTTGATTCCATATCATCACTCTTAGAACAATAAAAAAATATCAAAATCAAATATCATATAGAGGCACTTATGAGTAGGAATTTGTAGAGAGTTTGTTCACCAAAACAATTTGTGAACCTTGGCTTAGCAATAGGAATGAAGAAATTAGAGTAGCTATATCAAATATAACCTAATATCCCTAAAATTCGTAAAAGTCGACAAGCTCATTAAATAATTTTAGCCTCAAAAAATTCATTGTTATTTTTTGTTCTTTCTTCACTCCATTGACATGCCCATATCATCTCAACACCACTTTTTTTGTAAACAAATATATATATATATATATATATATATATATATATATATATATATATATATATATATATATATATATATTTATATATATATATATATATATATATATATATATGTATATATATATTTATATATTTTTCAGTAGATCGTTTTTTTAAGAAAAGTTTAAAAAAAATTAATGCAACGTATTAAAAATTAATATCAAGCCACTTATTGAACTTTTTACTGCACAACAGATCTTTTTAGGTAAAACCTGAATGTACCTTTTCTTCAAAATGCAAAAACAACACTTTCTGTCCTATAGGACGTATTAAGTTAAAAACAAATATTAAGTTACAAATATGCCGCTTTTGCTGGGATATAGTACATTTTCTGGGCATTCCGAAAACATGCACATTTGAAAATTTACTTTTTTTGATGTATGACGTTGTTGAAAAGAGTGAGCGAAATATAAATCTATATATATATATAAATAAAAAATAAAAAAAAAAAATGAAAAAAAAAAAAATAAATATATATATATACATATATATATATATATATATATATATATATATATATATATATATATATATATATATATATATATTTATATATATATATATATATATATATATATATTTATATATATATATTATATATATATATATATATATATATATATATATATATATATATATATATATATATATATATATATATATATATATATATATATATATATATATGTATATGTATATATATATATATATATATATATATATATATATATATATATATATATATATATATATATATATATATATATATATATATATATATATATATATATATATATATATATATATATATATATATATATATATATATATGTGTGTGTGTATATATATTTATGTATTATTTAATAAACCCTGGTGATGACAATGTTGCTGTCGAAACCTGGTTAAGGTGTGCTAATAATAAAATTAAAATAAGTGGTGAAAACAAGGTTGTTTTTTTATTTTTTTTATTTATTTCTTAAGTAAGCTTATATTAAAACTAATATAAACTATTATATACATTTACATCATCTTTATATATTTACATTTCCTTACAGTAACTTAGACATTTATTTTTAAATTCTTTCAGACATTTTTCATTTTTTGTTTAATTTTTTAAAATTAAACATTTTTTGTTTAATTTTGTAATGTTTATAAAATGTGCCACAATGTACCTGCGAAAATTCAAGAAATGGCTTATCTCCAATTAGGGGTTATTTTTTACAAATGTAAAAAATATTTGGACACACTCAAAATGTTGTAAATAAAATTGATGTGAGATTTTCGACCTGCAACGTATTATTACCTATCTTCTACTGGCGTTTCTATGGTATTTATCTCGTGTAAACAAAAAGCATTGTTATCCAATTGACTTAGGCATCTAATGGTTACATGATTGTTTTGATTTCCTCGCATCCATTTCGCTAATATTAAGCAATTAGAAATAAGCCGCCTAGTACGATAATAAGGTAATATTTCTGGATTAATTTGATATGAAAACTTCTATAATGTTAATAAACTTTATCTAGGGACTTTGAACAATTCAATCATTACTGCAATAGGGTATTATCGCTCGTGGGGAATATCGCATTTAACATACCTACTCTAACGGATAAACACGGGTCTACCAAACAATAAAATGACTGGACTGCAATCAGTGTTAAACGCTGCAGCGAGACTAATTTTTGGCATTTCTAAGTTCAGTATGTCAGGATGTTAAAGGTCAAAATAAAATATGGAACAAAGGCAAAATAAAGGAATGGGTAAATTATCAAGGGTTAATTTTATGAAAATTGTAAAATGTTTATAATCTTTATTATTCTCTCTTTTTTTGTGTGTATACTAGGTTAAAATCCTAGGTTAAAATATAATATCCTATACTAGGTTTAAAAAAAAAAGAACTCCACCGACAAGAGACACAAGGTGGCTTGGTGGGTCTCTGCAAAAAAATATTTCTCAATGTGTAAAAAAATATTTAAATAAATGTATACTAATAAAAAAAAAAAAAAAAAAAAAAAGTCACATCACCCGACTACTCACCAATTGCATTGGTTACGCTTTCCCGAAAGAGATTTCGTATAGAAAAAAAAACAGTTTTCTTCGAAATAAATATGTAAGTATATGTAAAAGAGTTATTGAAAGGTAATTTCAATGTACATTTATTTAAAAAAACAAAAAATCCAATATATATATTTATATATATACATATTTGCACTAAAAATATATATATATATATATATATATATATATATATATATATATATATATATATATATATATATATATATATATATATATATATATATATATATATATATATATATATATATATATATATATGTTTACAAAAAAGTGATGTTGAGATGATTTGGGCATGTGAATTCATGTACTGGATTTTTTTTAAATCGGGCGTGTAATGATGTGCGGTTTCTAGCGTTGCCGAACGCCAAATGAGATCTGTTATTGCGAACATTCCCTTTATGACTTATATTATTTTACATGTCCCTTACTTCTCCACAGATTTTGATAAGAATCATACCGATTGTCTTTTGATTTTTTGATTATTTTTTAAGAAAATAATTAACTGGTTGATAGAGTGTGGCAATGATGACTTAATAAAAATCTAGGAGTCAATTCTGATATGTATACATACGAACATTTAATGTTACAATGACTATTGTTTTCTATACATGCATGTATGCATATGTAATCGTTTACCACTTTCATGAAATATACTTAATATTCTGAATATCATAGGGCCTTTAGGCAATAAACTACTTGACAACAAGATAATCTAAGTGACATTTTTATGAATAATTGTTTTTTAATTGTCTGAAGTCATTAAAGTCACATGTCTTCAATAAATTAATAAAGCGGTGTTAAGTCACGCTAGATTTGGATTTAGTCGTAAAGTTTATAATGGTGGATGTACTTATAAAGTCATAATATAATAACAAGCACATAAAACAACATTGCAAATTAATCATGTGATCGTCTGTCATAATTTTTGTATAGTGGGATGCGCGCCTCAATGAAGTTTGTTTCATCAAACAAAGCAGAAAGCGAATATCGTGGGATGGGAACATTCGCGACTGGACCGGGATGAGAGGGGTGGGAGAGTTGTTCTGGGAATTAAACAACTCCACATTTATGTTATAATAACTATTAAAAACATTAAGAGCTAAAAAGATATTAAGAAGGGTGGTAGTGTGTGTGTGAGGGAGTAAAAGGTTAAGGGTATGGTATAAAAAATAGAATTTGCAGGAAGGAAATGGAAAGGAGAGGAATTAATGAGAGTGGTTAAAGGATTTTTTTTTAACAAAAATAATCATATTTTATCCAATTCTATCAAATGTCCAGTGTTTTTCGCACATCTGTGCCTCATCTGGGAAAATCACTGGACATGTGATGATTTCGATTTTTCAATTATAATTCGTTGGAGCTTTTCATTAGCCTCTCTTGATAGCAACTCTGACATAGTAGGCATCAATCTTAGTGTGGAAGGTGCGCTGAAAAAAAAACGCACGAGTAAAAATATCAATATTTTCTAAAGAGTAAGGATTTAAAAAGAAAGATAAAGATTGTTAATAGATAATGTCAGTTGATGGATAAAAATAGTTATGTTTTTAAAGATTCCTAAAAGGTATCAATTTATTACAAAGTACATCTTTTAACGCGAGATGCAGTAAATTAAAAATCTGGTTGCTTGGGGTCGAAAATTATTTTTATGACGAATGACGTGTTATGACGAGGAATGTAAAGTGTTCTCACTTGAATTGAAAGAAGTGTTTACAGAGATAAGAAAAAGTTATAAAAATACGCATCACATTTCTAAATAATAATAAAAAAATACGTAAATACGAGAAAAAGGTGAGAAATAAACCAATAAAGATAACACGAAATGCAAAAAGGAAGTAAAGGATTTAAAGCAGATTTTAAAAGTGTCCAAATATTTGATTTATTTATTGCTGACGAGCACCTCGACAGCATTATGTATATACTTAATATACATTTTACAAACATTATTCATTTTAAGCCAAAAAAACTCATTTCTTTTATGTAACAGGGCTTTTTTCAATGTAACGCGATGGAACGGCGTTCCGGCACCTTTTTTCAAGGATATATATATATATATATATATATATATATATACATATATATACATATATATATATATATATATATATATATATATATATATATATATATATATATATATATATATATATATATATATATATATATATATATACATATATTTATACATATATATATGTATATATATATATATATATATATATATATATATATATATATATATATATATATATATATATATATTATTTTTTTTTTTTTTTTAAATTTTCAAAATCAAATAGACGAAACAATGTTTGTGCTTACATAATTACAATTTATATTCATATAATTCTTTATAAAATATGGTATTGTAATGAATATTGAAATAATATTTGACTATTTTTTAAATTAAGTTCCGCGACCTTTTCCGGGAGTTTATGGGAGTTCCGGGACCTTTTTTTTGAGAAATATTTGTGTTTTTATTATTAGCCTAAGCGGCGCATTATTAGAAATAGGTATCAAATTGTGGTAGAGTGGGTTTGAACCGAGAAACTCTGACTCAAGAGTCCGCGACACTAATCACGGGAGCACAGCCCGACACTTAAAAAAAAAAGCTCTGTGTAACAGTAACCATTTCCGATGCGTCAACTGTAGCAGGTTAATGCATATAAACCGGTGATTACATAGTAAATAAATAAGAGGTGTCAATTCGCACGATCTTGCAGGCTTATTCATATCTCAAAGTCACCTTGTGGACAAATCTTTATCTAATGCGGGATATTCGATCACCCGCAACTTAATTTTCTTTAAGCCCGGGCAACATTTCACATATTTTTTTGTTGTTGCTTAAAACACACGTTTTTTTGTATTGAAAAAATAAGTTTTTCTTCGAAATAAATATGTCGTTTTGAAAAGAAAAGAGTTATAAAAATCTAAGGAGCAAAAAAAAATTATATTATATTCCTATATATATTTTTTTTAATGTGCGCTATATTTTTTTTAATGTGCGCGGTGACACGTCTTGCTCCTCACGTAGTCGGTCGCTTATTGAATTGTATGTTTGCGAGTACTCCCTTAAAATAACAGTCGATGGTTGAGGTCGCGGTATGACACTATGAAAGCATCGTGGCTTTAATTTCTGCACCATCTGGATCTTTTCGTCCACATTCTACAATATCGACATTACAACCCTTTTCGATCATTCTTCATAATATTTTATACAGAATCACAAAATTTTAAATGAAAAATAAAAAATATCAGTTAGCTTCTTTCGTTAAAAATATACACATTTGTTTTTCATTCTACGTCGTATCTATTTTAAATCGTCAAACATTCCGTGTGAGGAGAATCAAGGGATCTTTTCATTCCAAGATATTAAATCATGACAAATAATCATATTTCAAATTAAATTCACAATCGCTGTTCAAAGAAAATCTTAGTGATGACGTTATTCTTAAAATCCAAGATAAAAGTCACGAGGTGAAAGAAAGCTTAGCTGGCCATGCTCGTATATTATAATCGTAATTACAGGAATTACTGCCATAAACTTTGCTAACAAAAGCATTATTTTCATATTTTTAATTCGTTTACATTGTGAGTAATAAGAACTGTACTTCTGCAATAACAACACGGTTCACAGTAACTCAAGAGATATTTGAGGGTATTGGTCGCAAAATTTGAACTCTCTTGAAAAGGAGATTGTACCGTAATATATTCAATAAAAACTTTTGAAAAAGAAATAAATAAATTTAAAATTTCCTTAGACATTTGAGTGTGTTACATAATATGAATGTATCTTAACTTTATAAAATAAAACAACTTTGTTTTAACCACTTTTTATTGGTACACTTTATCCAACCGGTTTAGACAAGAACCTTGTCATCATCAGGGTTTATGTACTAAATTCTAAAACATTGAAATACTCATAATTAGATTATAGTTAATTATCCTTCCCTTACGATACCGAAAACCGGTTGGATAAAGTGTACCAATAAAAAGTGGTTAAAACAAAGTTGTTTTATTTTATAAAGTTTATAAAATGTGCCACAAGAAGGTGGTTAGAAAAAAATCCTATGAGTGCAAGTCTGATCACCCTGAGTTCATATAATTTACGATTAAGTCGGTCCAAAGCGATACCCAAAGCACTATTATGTTTGGATATTGGTCAGAAAAAGATTTTCTTATAAAATTTATTATAATACACTATTTATTCTACTATTACAAAAGTTACACAACGATGATGTTCAAAATATTCTTTGAAACCTTTCAATGTTATCTTTGCTACCGTAAATTGTAAAACAAAGCAGGTAGAATAAACTAATTACCGTACAGAAAAATGTTTGAAAATGACTTAGATACTTACGTACGCATAATTTTTGATAAAAATATTGTCTTCGGGCTTATATTATACGTAATAGGCAGGGAAACTTCCAAGTATCTACTGACGAGTATTTAAAGGAAAAAAACTAAATTTTAAATGTGAACATACATCATTATTATTGTTTGATTTCAAAGTTATTTAATAATTTTGTGTGTGGTTTTTAGTGAGTTAATTGATAATTTGTACACAACATTTTGAGTGTGTCCAAATACTTGTTCACAAATCTGGATTATCTCCAATTATAGGAGTTATTTTTCATATTATTTTTTTGACATCTCATCACAGATGAAGAAGGATATGGAAGTGTGGGCATTTACGGGGCTGACGACCGCCATATGCTGGTTTACGTGATCACTTTACACACGTGTAATATTCACCAATTCTATACATTATTGACAACCACACCACTAAAATTCATGGAAGTTCTATATATGTGAACCAATTTGTTATTGAATCACTAGAACTTCACTAGAGACATCTATTAGTGAGATGAAAAGAAACTTTTTTTTAGCAGAAACTCTTTTATTAGTACGTGAGGTCTGAATCCTGGATTATAATCACATACATGAGAAACCCCAGAAAATAAAATATGAATTTTTTTGGCTTACAATTTGACCAGTTAATTTATTAAATTAATTTGGGCATTTCTCATGTACTTATATGATTATAATCCAGGATTTGAACCTCACATACTAATTAAAGTGTTTCTGCTCAATAAAAAAGCTTCTTGTCATTATAAAATAAAACAACTTTGTTTTACAACATTTTGAGTGTGTCCAAATGCTGTTTCTGCTTATTAAAGAGCTTCTTTACATCTCACCAATAGATGTCTTTAGTGAAGTTCTAGTGATTCAAGAATAAGGTTTCTAAATTGGTTCACATATATAGAACTTCCAAGAATTTGAGTAGTGCGGTTGTCAATAATGGGTAGAATTGGTGAATGTTACACGTGTGTAAAGTGATCACTTAAACCAGCCTATGACGGTCGTCAGCCCCGTAAATGCCCAGACTTCTATATTCTTCTTCATCTTTGATGAGATGTCAAAAAATAACTTTGTTTTAACCACTTTTTATTGGTAAATTTTATCCAACCGGTTTCCACAAGAACCTTGTCATCCTAAGGGTTTATTTACTAATTCTAAAACATTAAAATACTCGTAGTTAAATTATAGTTAATTACCCTTCCCTTACGATACCAAACACTTCCACGCACTGCGATACGAAAATATGATTTACAAAACGGGAAAAAACTAAAAACAGATTTTTTAATTAAATAATTTATACATAAATAAATCTACTTTGTTGTATAGTTAACTATTTAAACTTAAAACCAAATTTCCGAAACTGCATAAAATCACCAAAGCAGAGGAAGAAGAAGAAGGTTGCAGTTAGCCCTGCATAATATGGTAATGTACATTATATCAGTATTGCCTAAATAATGTATGTCAGTGTCAGTGTTACGATATCGTCTGTAGTATAACTGACATTGAAAACGTTTCCAGTAGTTTCTTACTACAAACACACTCCATTACTACTATTGTGTAACGGTTATTCAGCAATCTTATCTCCGGATCATATCGTTAACATTGATAACTCATTATAGTAAGTTATACATCCCGAAGTGTCTATTACCCTAGCTCTAGCCCATCGCAGAGAAATCTCTTTTGCGACTGTGTGAGCATTTTAGAAAAAAGTATTTAGAATGGCCAACAAAACAACTCAAAAATATATATGTACATCTACACCCAGTTATTTAAATAAATTAAAGAGATATTGAAAAAAATCATGTCTTATTTTAGGTAGGTAGTATAGGGTTTACTTTTATTTGTCATCAAATATGGTTATAATATAAATATTGTTTCGTAAAAATTACAGTAACAAGTTTTTATATACATAAGTAAGTATGTTTTTTTCTGCAAAGATTTTGAGAACCAAATAGTCTCAAGCATATTGTAAAATGTATTAGTATTACAATTTATTGCTTAATTCCGCCTGAAAAACACCGAATATAAATATATATATTTATGTATATATATATATATATATATATATATATATATATATATATATATATATATATATATATATATATATATATATATATAGTATATATAAATATATTATTCAATATGTACATTTTTTAAGAACATCATTTAACAGTTTCATTAGGATTACAGTAATGGGTTTTAACACCAATATTTTTCTATTCTAAAAAGATTTTGAGAAGTGTGAGTCTCTTTCAAGTATGTATATTAAAAATGTATTTTTTTTTTAAATATGTAATAATAATATAACTTAAAAAACATAACATTTATTAGAAGGTAGAATATTTAACTCAATTTGGAAGACAGTTTTCACAAAATATCGGTTTCCGGTAATTCTGCTGTATATAACTTACGGCTCTATTCATAACTATAACATTCATTCCTTTCTTTTTTGTTTTTTTTTTCGCTTACATAGTGAATAATAATGGAATATTTTTTTTATAAACTAAAGCGCATGTTATTTGTTAATAATAGATTTTAATAATATTTTCAACAATGCAACATGTGTCCCCTATTTCCTTGACGTCGATTCCTAGAAAACAGATTAATTTAATTTCGACCCCTACGAATGATTCCAAGAAACTTCAATGTTATCCATTGTTCGACTATAATTTTATCTTATTTCATACGTAGTTTAACTATTGAAACTGTTAAATGCATATAGTTCCAAAATATTGCATAGTATTTCTATATAAAAATCTTAAATAAACTGATCTTGGTTAATGATGTCGATGAAGAAAAGCGTTGCAAAAATGCAACTTTTCATTGTAAGAAAAACAAACTTATGTTTTGAATATTGAAAGCATTAACTTTGTGGATCATATTGATATATTATTTCGAGAAATAAAAATACTTTGTGTTCTGATCCACTCACATTTTTATTAACCAACTAGTTTCGGCAACAACCTGTTGCCCTCTTCAGGGTTTCATTTATTACTATATATATATATATATATATATATATATATATATATATATATATATATATATATATATATATATATATATATATATATATATATATATATATATATATATATATATATATATATATATATATATATATATATATATATATATATATATATATATATATATATATATATATATATATATATATATATATATATATATATATATATATATATATATATATATATATATATATATATATATATATACATATACATATACATTGGTTAATAAAAATGTGAGTGGATCAGAACACAAAGTATTTTTATTTCTCGAAATAATAAAACAAACTTAATTTTCGACAACATTCACCTGAAGACCACAAAGACCAGAAAATCGGTATAATTAATTAGATATGTTCATACACAAAATATCTATTCTACAAAACAGATTTGTTTTATAATTGAAATCTTTGTTAAAGAGTTTAGAGATTTCCTATATTTAAAACGAGTACCTACTTCGAAAGGGGTTATAAGTTTTATATTGATTAAGCAAACAAATGCGGTTTATTTTTTTCTAAAGATCACCTCTCTACTCTCTTACCCTTATCCGCACCCAATGGTGCATAGGGCACCGCATCGTATTGACGCAGTGTCATCTTGATCGTTAATTTTATGAAGGCAAGGTGATCACTCCTGCGCTCATCTCATTCTCATTATTTCTGATGGAAGAGCATTCCATGCAATCCACGAGCCGCAACAGCAAAGGCACGCCTGGCAAATTTAGTGCGCTGGTTGCGATCTGGTAAGATCACTTGGTCCATTTTAGTTGTTGTCGATTGAAACGAGAGATGTCTATCAACCAATTCGTCTGGAATACACAGCTCTTTTAGATAATTTGGAGCCATTTTATGTTATGTACCTACTGACCATAAATATATAAAAATATTCAGTGAAATTAAAAACATTTTTTATTACATTTGATCTCACGTAAAACTTTGCGTTTGTTCAGACAAATGAAGACATTGTTTTTGGAGATAAATCAAGTGGTTGGGTGTATTTTTTTGCATAATATTTTTATATACATTGCAAGGTTTTTCGTTGAATTTGAGATGGGTTTTTACCTTGAATTTATGTGGTTTTATCCAACTCGGTTACAATGACGACACGTCTTCATGGAAATAGCCATTTAAAGAACAATAACTGTAGAATGATTATATAATAATGTAAACAAAAACAAAAATAAATACACATGTATGTCCAAATGTTCGGATTGTATAGCACATATCGCTCACTCCTTTCAAGAACGTAATATATCAAAAAACTTAAATTTTCAGGAGATTTTTTAAACTTTAAAAATATAAAAAAAATGTATGATAAATAAATATCAAGCCACTTATTGAACTTTTTGCTGTGCAAAATTTTACTGTGCAACAATCTTTTTAGGTAAAAACTGAATGTTTTTTTCTCCATTTGAAAAATATTTAGAAAATTAAAAAAAAAATTAAACAATACCTTTTCTTCAAAATGCAAACACAACACTTTCTGCCGTGTAGCGGGTAAATATTAAGTTAAAATATGCCTCTTTTGCTGGGATATAGTACATTTTCTGGGCATTCCGAAAACATTCACAATTGAAAATTGACGATTTTTTATTTATGACGTTCTTGAAATGAATGGGCGATTTGGAACTCAGGCGTGACCATCGCTCAGGGAGGCATCCTGCCCAACATCTTGGCAATGCTTCAGCCCAAGAAGACCTTGAAGAAGGCGCAACAATACGGCGGTTCTACTGTCCCCCTTCAGACTCGGCCAATTAACGACGTTTTTTTATTTATGACGTTCTTGAAAGGAGTGAGCGAAATGACTACAAATTACATACAATAAATACATACATTCAATAAATAAAAATGTTGTCGTCAGTGTTGCCACAAGAGAGACGATTTGTTATATTTGACAGCGATTCAAAATTCATTCGACATTCCGCCGATAAGTGATTGTCGCTTGTTTGCTGATTTAACCTTTAATTAGCCGCGAAGTGTTCGCTTGGACCAATCAGTTGTCACGTGAGACGAGACAGTGTTGCGGGCCGGTAGGTACTTCGCTAATGCGAACGTTTTCTCGCGATTCATCGTGCCACGCGGAACTCCAAATTGCTCACAAATCCATTTGTTCCACACACTTTAATAATACATTGTTTTATAACACATAATAGAATGATTATCCGTGGTTGTAAAGAAAAATATGACAGAGGTGACATTGTCAGAAATTCGTGTGCTTATTATTAAAAACAAGTACACATGTATGTCAATTACTGATATAAAGTTATTTCGTCATGCAAATTGGACATCAATACGACGAGATATTCCTACACGAAAAACAAATTGAACCAAGAAACGAGTTATTTACAAACTTTTTTACAAAGAAAACTTTGTAGAAATTACCATAAAAATAAGTTCATAAAAGATTTTCAATTAAGTATTTATTGTACTACTACTACCATCACGCCATTTCTTCAGTTGATGGTATGAAGGATATATACGGAGATACAATCTGTTTTTTTTTTTTTAATTATTTATGGTTTAATTAATTTAATTATTAAAAAAAAGAGGTAAAATAACTGTGAACAGAGTGTATATAAGAGGCCTTTGCAGACAACATATTTTTGGTGTTGCTAGTAGTCTAATAAATAATCATAACCCGACCACAAGTATTTTTCTGGTAAGCCATAAAATTATTAAAAATTACGATGTAAGTGCTTCAACTATCCATTTGATTAAGTTAAAACATGTACACCTAATAACAGTAAACACAAAGAACTATAAAATGCATCATTTTATTATTTCTTCACAGTGAATGTAGCATTTACAAGATCATCAGGAAAACAAATGAAGGTTAATGAATTTATATTGATTTTCTAGTTGCGAATTCGTTTTGGAATGGTTTTATTCGATTTCCTTATTACCCCAAAGAGAATATATGTTTTTAATAGAGCCTAAACGTTTAGTGACACTAATGAGTTTATTTAGAAAAATATACAGAAAAATAGTAATTTATGCTACACGAATTTTAAAATTACTGAGAAATAACTTTTTTTTTCTTCAGAATTTTATACGTATTTTAAAATTTACAAAGCGAAATATACTAACGCGTTGGGAGCGACGTACGTGCCAGGCGCGTACATCTAACGTTTCCCCCCATGCGGAATACGCGCTAGGCGAGTATGGCTGATAACGATGAGTCTTATAACTTTACACAATATTTTAAGTCAGTGTGTGATGAAAGATAATGAAATTCATGTATGAATGTATAATTTGCGAGTGTTAACTCAACTCAAATCCCCTTGACGATTTATGTTTATACTCACTCATCTCAAAGCGAGTATGAATAACAGCCGCGCGTGAATGCTACACACAAAGAGAATAGTGTGTGATAGTATCTATAAAAATAACATATTTTTATAATATTTTTGTCAGCATCTCGTGATTGATAGCGATATATTGTACTTGTTAAATGGTTATATACACTTAATATGGGGACAGAACGAGTTGACGTTTTAAAGCATCATTTTGAATCGATTCTGTATATGCTCGTATATTAAAAAAAACCATGAGAATGAAAAGCCTTCATCGAACCACCGAAATGTAATGACATGTAAATGACTCTACGACTCATTGCAGGCCTAACTCTTCGCGACACAGTAAGAAACTCTGAAATAATAAAAATCTGCAATGTCGAAGATGTTGTGCGATGGGGAAGAGTAAGTGGACGTTTCTTGAGAAATCATGTGGCAAGACCGAATTCGGATCGAGTTGTAGCAGCAGACAGCAGTATAAGAGGTAGCAGACCCCCAGGAAGACCACCTAAACGATGGAGAGATAGCTGGTCTTCCACCTCCCAGGAGTGGACCGGAGAATAACAGGACACAGTCCTAGCTAAAGTAGAAGAATATTTAGTGAATGGTTTGGTTGTAAATACTTTTTGAATGAATTGATATGCTTAAAAATAAAATAAACGAGGTTTTTAGCCTTTTTTTCCCCTACCTAAGTATGTTACTACAAGAATAATACAATAATAACCTGGCAGTAACAATTTGTTTCAAACAAAATACAATAATTTAGCAGTGGATTATTTATAGTACTTGTGTTGGTAATTGCTTACCCGAACTAATGACATATTTGCCCAATTGTGGTAGATAGATATAATACGATTTCCTAGTTAAATATGAAGAAGGGCGCAGACCTTGACAAATTGCAAGTACTTGACTTTAAATAACTCTAATAACAATGTTTACAACTTATCGTTGGTGTAAAACATAATGATTTCTTTAAAATAAACAAAATAGGTTTCAAAAGGATTTGGTACCAATTTCTGATTTCGCTTGAAAAACTTGAAAACAAACAGATCATGGGAACATAGTACTCAATTTATTAATTTAATTAGATAGAGAGCGCTATTATTTTCATATTTTTTTAGTAATGAAGTGTTTTAAAAATGTGTTTCGGTGTCAATAACTTCCATCTTCGAGAAAACTAGTTGATGTTTCTGACTGCAATATCACCATTAGAGTAGAAAATATATACAATTCAAGATGGTAGGTAACGCAACAAGGTTGGGTCCCATAAAACTCGATTTAACTTTTAAGTATTACAAAAGAAAAACTGGAGTTGATTAATATGAATGCAGACCAAATACTTTAGTACAAAATATTTTTTGGAAATTTAGTATAAAACAATTCACTGATAGATTGTACTATAAATGGTGGCAGATTTGTCAGCTGAGAGCATGTTCTGTATCTGCTGGAGGAAAGTACATCAGAAAATCTTTGGATCTATATCATAAAATGGATGGTGGAGAATCGGATTGAACTATGTGCCACTCTGAAAACCATCAGATTACAGTAAGCCGGACAGTCCAAAGAATCCCTTTTCTAAAGTACTCACGTATGGCGCTTAACCAGATGTCTTTGGGTATCAGACCACGATGGAGATCAAGAATAACAAATAATAGGCAGAGTGGTGTTTCAGGAATGGCTGCCTGTAAGAACGTAAAGTATTGGAAGAGGTTACTAGTACTGGATATGACGTTGAAGTAGCCATGAGAAGATACACAGAGTGGTCGTTCCTGACTGGGTGTCTGCCTGAAGGAACACACAGTAATGGAAGAGGTTACTAGTACTGAAGATGACGTTTGAGTAGCCATGAGAAAAATGGTCATAGGTAGAGTGGTCATTCCTGACTGGATGTCTACCTGAAAGACCGTACGGTATGGGAAGAGGTTACTAGTACTGAAGATGACGTTAAGTAGCCATGAGAAAAATGGTCATAGGTAGAGTGGTCATTCCTGACTAAATAGCTGCCTGTAAGAACGTACGGTAATAGAAGAGGTTACTAATACTGAAGATGGCGTTGAAGTAGCCATGAGAAAAATGGTCATTCCTGACTGGATGGCTGCCTGAAAGAACGTATGGCAATAGAAGAGGCTTTTACTACTGTAGAAGTCGTTGATGTAGACATGACACAGGCAGAGTGTTTATTCCTGACTGGATTGCTGCTTGAAACAACGCATGAAGTTGAAGTAGCCATGAGAAGATATAGGTACACAAATACATTTTACATCAGCTATATTCGAGTATGAGAACATTCCATCCATCCTTAGGTTTGTCAACACTTTAAATTTCAAGTGTCATGCTTTATGCCATCATTTCGGTCTCCTAGTACCCCCATTCCATTAAAACCTCATTAAACCACTTTTTCAATTGCCCTAACGAGTCTTAATAAATTCGCGTAGCAACATTTAATCATGTGACAGCTTTTCTGGTAAAATCTTGACGTCATTCTATGTTATATACTCGCACTTGGAAAAGCCGACCGAACTAGTTAGTGAATGTTACATTATATTACTGATATATAAAAATCAATTAATGTATTTTGAAATACAATGAATCATTTGTTTTTGTTGACCATAACAGAATTACGATATAGGTACTTGTAGTAAGTTTGTTACAGTATTTCGTCATTGTGACGAGTCGGAAATTTGAGTCGGGAAGTTTACACCATATAGGCCTCTAGGAATCGATTCATTGATATTATAACAACTTAATAATGTGTACCTATCATTGCCATGCTGGTTCTTCAACCTTGTATACTTATCAATGTTAACAAAACGTGATTCATACTATAATATTACCTAATACCCAACACTCTCGTTAGCTTTGATAGATTACCGTTTTTTGACCTAATTCTTGGGTAAATATTTTTATCATTTTGTTTTAAATTTTACTCAACTTTATCCGCCTCCGCAGTGTAATAATCAGCCGCTCGGCTACCGTTCTGGAGGTCCCGGGTTCGATTCCCAGGAGAGTCAAATAAATATAAGTGATTTTTTCACTGTAATATTTATTCAATATTACCCTGGTCTGGTACCTGAAGCGGAGGGCAGATCACCTTTCCTTCATGTGTAAACGATCAAGATAACATTGCGTTTATATGACGCAGTGCCCTTGCACCATTGGGGTGCGGATAAGGGTTTTCTCTCTCTCTCTAACTTGTAAATTATAACAAATGCAATTAAGATTCTCATCAAAAGCTAATAAATTATACTTCATATTCAAAATCTAAATGTGGCCGTTGATGTTTCTGTGGATGTTACTAGTCGTTGAGAAAAACTTATCGATGCAGAGACCGTAGAGGTGATTGACATAAGAGATCTCGCAATCACCGAAAGTGATGTATATTTTAATTAAATTTATGCCATTGTTTTGTCAAGAGGATTTTTTTCTTATAATAAGTTGAATATTGTGTCAGTGACTAGAACGAAACAAAAACCATAGTCGCGATTAATTTCACAAATAATATTAGGGTAGGGATTCGTATATTCGGGATTTAGTGTAAGTATATAATTATGTAGCTTCAACATTATTTCTGAAGTTTCTCTTCTAATAACTCGTATTTAGAAACCGCTTGTGGATTGTCAATAAATAAAAATATATGTATTTTTTTTTACTTTTGACAAAGATGAAGAAGAATATGGAAGTCTGGGCATTAATGGGGCTTACGACCGTCATAGGCTGGTTAAAGTGGTCACTTTACACACGTGTAGCATTTACCAATTCTACCCATGATTGACAACTACACTACTCAAATTCTTGGAACTTCTATATATATATATATATATATATATATATATATATATATATATATATATATATATATATATATAAATATTTATATATATATAAATATATATATATATATATATATATATATATATATATATATATATATATATATATATATATATATAAATATATATATAAATATATATATATATATATATATATATATATATATATATATATATATATATATATATATATATATATATATGTATATATATATATATATATATATATATATATATATATATATATATATATATATATATATATATATATATATATATATATTTATATATAGTGCAAATACATATTTTGTGCAAATTCGAAACATTGTGCTTGAATTCACTAGAATTTCTCTAGACTCTATGGTGAAATGAAGAAGTTCAGAGAATTTGAGTATTATGGTTGTCAATCATGGGTAGAATTAGTGAATGTTACACATGTGTAAAGTGATCACTTAAACTAGCCAATGACATTCGTAAGCACCGTAAAAAAATAATATGAAAGAGTACCTACTGTTTTAAGGGTAGGTAAAATGGGAAGTCTGGCATCGGTAGAAGGCCTGGGAATGCGTCTGGAGGACTGGAATTCCAGAAATGCCGAAGAAGAAGACATACGAGAAGTACAAGCGTTATTTTTATGACGTTTTGACCTTTAAGATTTAAATGATAATTCGAGGCCAGGAAGTAAAGTTATGAATGTGAAACGAGCCTTTCTCGACCTTTTTTATTGTGTCAACGTCTGGCAGCGTGCCAATACGCCAAACTTGACCGCTTAATTGTCCGACGACCGACGATACGGACCCAATTCAATGAAACAAAATTAATTCTCAATGACTTTTGTATCGATTATATTATCGATTGAAATGTGACGCACTCCGTGTTCACAAATAACCAATTACACGAAAAGGTCTCGGTTGAGACATCTATAATATGTATATCAAAATAAGTTAGGCACCTTAGCTTTTTCCGCTACCTCCTTCCCTAAACTCCCTTTTTCCTGTGCCTTCCTTATTATCTTCAATGAGTTATTATTTATAAATATGTAATAATATTAAAAGTAGTTTATTTTTTTATTTGTATACAATTATTTAAATCACAAATTTTTACATAATTAGAACATTTTTTTGCAGAGATCCACCAAGCCACCTTGTGTGTCTTGTCGGTGGAGTTTTTTATTAATACATTTTTTATCGTTTTTAACGATTTTAACCTAATATACACACAAAAAAGAGAAAAAATTAACAATATAAACATTTTACAATATTCATAAAATTAACTCTTAATCATTTACCCATTCCTTTATTTTGCCTTTGTTCCATATTTTATTTTGACCTCTATCATCCGTTGGCAACATATTAAAAATGTTCGGAACGATATATTGCAGTGTTTGACTCCCATATTTAATTAATACAACAGTAATTTGTAATTTTTTAATGTTCAAGCACTATCTACCGTATGATTGCAAACAGCTGTATAAGGGTATCAAACGTTTTGACCCATATCACTAGTCTGTTTTTGGTTTGTTGGAAGATATTGATTTATAGCAATAAGCCCGTCAATGTACATATTTATTTTCTGTACATGAAGTTTAAATAAATAAATAAGTAAAATAGTATATAATAAATAAATTATAAATTAAAAAATGAGATGAAACCATCAGAATCCTTTGAACTGGGCCGATTGCGCGGATTATCGTGATTTACGTATGTTATTCGTTTTACATAAAAATTATAGATAAACGAGGTATAAAATATGTAAATAGCATGTGTATTTCGTAAATTGAAGAACGTGTTAATACACTTTGCATAATCAAACACTATTTTGCGTAAATGATTTGGAAAATAACCTTGAAATCCGTTATTTTTGCTATTGAAATTAAAAATATACAAATTTCATGTAGGTACACATGTAAAAAATAATGTGATACTGTATACATAAACATAATAAATTGAAAGGTTTGAGATTTTTAAGCTAGCCATGCTGGTTAAAAATGTTAATGAAATATATAGTGACAAATCGATTTCCGAACGCCTTAACTAGCGAATGTTTCGAGATACGAGTTGTCGCTAGGTCGATGTACTTATCCATGCTCTGTACAAATGGTATTTTTTTTAAACTTTACTTTTTGTTTTTCCAAGGATAATAATATCAAAAACAAGAATAAGAACACAAGTTTGTCGGAACAACGGAATTTAATTTCTTACCGGAAGAAATTAGGATGAGTAAAATAAGAATAAATGCATAAATTATTAAGAATTTATAGGTCGCATTATAATCTTTGTCATCCATTGCTTACTTTGTGTAATACCACTTTAAAAAAAAAATATTTATGACCTACGGTTTCGGAAAATTATTCATCATCAGGTCATTAAAATAGAATTATGAAGATTAAATCGTTTTAATTTTATTGTAATGACCTGATGTTGGAATGATTTTCCGAAACCGTTAGTCACAAATAAGTGTTTATAAAAGTAGTATTACACAATGTAAACAATGGATGATAAGGAGAGTGTTATATGTATTTGTCCCCATCAACACAATTTGAATAATGCAAATGAATGCCTTGATACAGGTTGTATCCAGTGAGGTAATCAAATAGTTTTTTTTAAATGTAAAACTAAATAAATAAATAAGCATAAAACCAATACATAATTTAAAAGATTCAGTATCCTTAAAAAAGTGTTCTTAGAACGTCATTATATATGATTAGTTTTATCGTCAACAAATCAATTGGTCGGAAGGTAGGTACTGGCACGAACCACGACGCACAACTGTTTACAAAATAATCGATCACGGTTAGTAATCAACGCATTGTTTTGATGATCTGCGAACGAGATTGTAAACATATTCTAATACTACGCGAAACCCATTGTCGTGACGATCTACGAACAAGTTTGTAAACAGATTCTAATACTATGCGATACCCACTGTTTTGACGATCTGCGAACGAGATTGTAAACTGATCCTAATACTATGCGATGCGCATTGTTATAACAATCTGCGAGCGACATTGTAAACTGATCCTAACACTATACGATACCCATTGTTTTGACGATTTGCGAACGAGATTGTAAACTGATGCTATGCGAAACTCATTGTTTTGACGTTCTGTGAACGAGATTGTAAAGTGATCCTAACACTATGCGATACCAACTGTTTTCATGATCTGCGAACGACATTTTAAACTGGTCCTAGTTTTATGCGAAACCCATTGTTTTGTCAATCTGCGGACGTGCTTGTAAATAGATCCTACGCGATAGTACAGCTTTACCTAGGCGTGCCAGACGTCCCGATTTGACCGGGACAGTCCTGGTATTCAGACAAAATCCCGGTGTTCCGGCCGATTTACTACAGGTCCCGGTAAAAAATTAATTTCATTACGTATATATTATAGATTTCCGCCTCCGCCGTTTAATGGACAGCACGCTTGGCTACCGTTCTGGAGGTCCCACGTTCGATTCCCAGGGAGAGGTCAAATAAATAAAAAATGATTTTATCAGTCTTATATTTATTCAATATTACCGTGGACTGGTACCTATAGAGGGGGGCAGATCACCTTTCCTTCATGTGTTAACAATAAAGATAATACTTCGTTTATATAATGCAGTGCCCTATGCACCACTGGGGTGCGGGTAAGGGTTTGAAGAAGAAGAATATATGACGAAAAGTCTAAAAATAATTAACTGTGAAGGATTTAAGATAATTATTGTCATTTATTTCACTGTACTGTACGCGGGGGACATGTCAAGCAAGAAATCTGGCAAATCTGGCTAGCTATACCGAATGTAGATCAATTGCTTGAAGACCGTTTTTCCGGAAGTAAATGATGCGATGACTCTTCAGCGATCATTCCTGTCGGGGAATTTACTAGAGCCGTCGCCCTTGACACGACACGACGTCCAGTCATGTGATTACATGGTAGTGTATGGTGACATGGTAATAACGGTCACTTTACAGTCTTGGTCTACATGCACCATCACATGTTTGATATTTCGATAATTGTTTTAAGGTTGAATGAATCTTTAAGCTCGTCTGGGGTTTTCTTCCATACATAATGAAGAACTGAACACATCCAGAAACGTGCGACATTAGTTTTTAATATAGTTATTAGCAAAATTTTGTGTCTTTTTTGCTATTTTTTCTTTTTTGTGGTTCCATGGTTAGTGTCGCGGACATTCAGAAGCTCTAGATTCGGCCTCCATTCTCTCACTTACAATGAACATGGTTTTGAAATTAAATATTTGAATCGATTACGAAATACAATGCATCTATATACATAGCAAATACATAAATGTCAGTTTGTTAAAATCCGAATAAAATCTGAAATCATCCAAAATTATTTACTATCCGAAATTTTGATAAATAATATACGCAATATAAAACATTGCTATTGGCAGACTACGCGTTTCTTGACGGCTTTTTAAAATATTATACACCCGCAAGCAGTGTTTTGAACCACAGTAACGCTGGCTTGGTACAGCCTAGTAATATACTAAAATAACAACTAAATAGCTTATTCTATAATACTTCTTTTTTCAATGAACATTTACTTTTCTAATAAAAAATATAAAATATTTTATTCGATAAGAGAATTCCTGAAGGCTATTACACATACATATATATATATATATATATATATATATATATATATATATATATATATATATATATATATATATATATATATATATATATATATATATATATATATATATATATATATATATATATATATATATATATATATATATATATATATATATATATATATATATATATATAAATATATATAAATAAATATACACACAAAAAAACAATAAATCTTAGTGTGCAAAATGAACTGATTTTGTAACTTTGCATTAATAGGTAATGAGCTTTTCATTTATATTTTTTTTATTATTATCTCCACATTTGATTAATGATTTATTCTTGTTTAACCCGCATAGTAAATATATTTCCTCGACTGTGGTGCGCGTCTGGAAAGTGATTAAAATTAGCATTTTAATGGAGGAGTGAGGAATACCCTAGTTTTATTTATTACGTTACACTAGTCATTAGGTATTCATCATGTGACAAAAATATTTCAACTATTTCCCACATTGAGATGGAAATGACAGTTCAAAATCGCTCTTTACTTTTTCATGTTAATGCCACATTTGCAGGTAGAAACTTTTGGTTTCCATTCGCACCTATCCATTAAAATCCTTTTTTTTTAAATCCGCTATTCTGCTCCTAATTTACTAAAAACACTGCGATATGTAAAGTTCAAATCGCTCACTTCTTTCAACAACGTCAAATATTAAAAAAAAAACTGTTTATTCGGGAGATCATTTTTAAAGTTTAAAAATATAATGAAATGTATTAAAAATAAATATCAAGCCACTTATTGAACTTTTTACTGTGCAACAGATATTTTTAGGCAAAACTTGAATGTTTTTTCTACATTTGAAAAATATTTAGTATATTTAAAAAAAAAAAAACAATACCTTTTATTCAAAATGCAAAAACAACACTTTCCGCCCTGTAGCGGGTAAATATTAAGTTAAAAATATGCCGCTTTTACTGGGATATATGTAGTACATTTTCTGGGTATTCCGAAATCATACACAGCTGAAAATTGATGAGTTTTGATATATAACGTTGTCGAAAGGAGTGAGCGAAATCAGCTTATCAGAAGAAAAAAACCTTTTGTATTTCTTTTAAACTTAAATAAATTGAGTTTTGGGAAAATATAGTCACCGTTGAAAATTTAAAATATAAAAATAATAAATAAAAAATCTCGAAATACAATAATTTGTATAATCATGTAAATATAATAATTTTAACTGGTAAAATTAAGCTTGATGGACTAAGTGGTACGCGAGCCAAAAAAGGTTGGCAAACACTGTCTTAGACTTATTCAAAACATGTCGCTCACTCCTTTCAACAACGTCATATATCAAATACCGTCAAATTTCAGTTGTGCATGTTTTCGGAATCCCCAGAAAATGTTGAAAAAGCGGCATATTTTTAACTTAATATTTACCCGCTACAGGGCAGAAATTTTTGCAACTTGAAGAAAATGTATCGTTATTTATTTTTTTAAATATACTCAATATTTTTCAAATGGAGAAAAAACGGTCAGGTTTTACCTAAAAAGATCTGCTGCACAGTGAAAAGTTCAATAAGTGGCTGGATATTTATTTTTAATACATTTTATAATTTTTTTAAACATTAAAAACGATCTCCTGAAAAATTAAGTTTTTTGATATATGTGTTGATAGGAGTTGTTGATAGGAGTGAGCGATGTGTCTTTCTATGGACCGCTGTGCATTTGAGGTTTTCTACATTTCTTATTGCAAGAGCCATGGTCTCCAATGACTATATAGTCACTGGTAGTAGGTATACATGATTCATTTTTTTTCTTCAAACAAGTCGATTCCTACTACAATGAATAAAATCGAATGTGTGGTGCTAACCAATACACAATGGGAACGGACAAACATTGACAGTCGAATTTTCGAAAACGCGATATAAACTAATATTTATACAAAAATTATGTATTTATGTACTATCAAATAGCGATTTTTTAATTAGTATCCCTTTCGCTGCGGAGGTCTTGTTTGTTTAGTAATATTATATTGAAAATATGTACACTCGTTGACCATATTAAAATGAAATTTCAAATTTAAACTAGGCTTTACAAAAAATATATGTAAGTACCTACTTAACAATATTATAACAGGTTCCGACCCATTGTTCGCAAATCTGGGTTAGACCGCTTAGGAGTTATTTATATTTATATCTCAACATAGATGAAGAATAAGTCTAGGTATTTACAGGGTTTACAACCTATCATAAAGGTTCACAAAGGTCTATGAGAATTGAAAAAAACTTAACTCAATCATATGTAGATGGTGCAGAGAACTAGCATGTGAAAGAAGATGTCAAATGAAGCATAAATATAACTTCCAAAATTTGAGTAGTGTGGTTGTCAATCATGGGTAGAATTGTGAATGTTACATATGTAAAGTGATCACTTAAACCAGTCAATACTTTGATTTATAAACTATGCATTACTACATACTATAATATTTTATTCTATGTAGTTATGAAACAGCAGTACAATCGAAAGCATGGAATGGAAAAAGCTAAAAGACAGCAACTATCAAGCAGCACGCTTTCCGCCATAAGCAATATTTAGTTTTGCGTGTGTTGCTGTTAATTTCAACAAAAGGCACTGCCATTGCGGTCCCGGAAGCCGTTCAAAAGAATATCCGTCCTAGGTAAAAACACCTGTCACGGGTAAAAAAAAACATCTGGGTAGTAGAATCCAACTTTGTGTCAAAAATTTAAAGCAATCGGTGAATAACTTTAGGTGATTGCAGATTTTGAATAAACTTGCATTTACATTTTAAATTATAGAAAGACCTCGCTAATTTTATTTTGTGGTCTTACAATGTACAACTACTGTAGATGCATTGATTTGAATTATAATTACACACCGATTCTTACGCCTAGAGCTCTAAAAAGTTAGCAAACAGATTACAATTTCATCTATGACGTTACATTTTATTTATTAACAATTAATTTTCTGCAGGCATGGGTAGTGCAACGAGTTTTGTAATAAATACGAAGTCCATTCATTAATTAGATGGCTAATTTATACGTAATCAGTGATTAATGGGTGATTTTGAAAAAATAAATTAATTATTCAAACGGAAGAAAAATTATGGTGGTATATTTCAATACAAATCATAACGATTATTACATCTTATTACAATAAATACAAAAATATTGATTCAAATGAGCAATTTATAAGCGCAAATATTCTTATGCTAAATTTAATTTGGTTTGTTTGCACAAAATCAAGTAATTATATTATGTTAAAGTTTCAATTATTATACAGAATGAATCAGACCAATTGTTTATTTTATCAGGAATATAATTTGAAAGCAAGACTTAAAAATAATAAAAAAAAAACAGATAATTGATTTACAACATTTTGAGTGTGTCTAAATACTTGTTCACAAAATCTGGATTATCTCCAATTACAGGAGTTATTTTCATATTATTTTTTGACACCTCATCAAAGATGAAGAAGAATATGGAAGTCTGGGCATTTACGGGGCTGACGACCGTCATCGGCTGGTTTAAGTGATCACTTTACACACGTGTAACATTCATTTATTCTTCTTCATCTTTGATGAGATGTCAAAAAATAATACGAAAATAACTCCTGTAATTGGAGATAATCCTGATTTTGTGAACAAGTATTTGGACACACTCAAAATGTTGTAAATAAATTATCTGGTCAAATTATAAGCTTAAATAATAAAAATGAAAATGGTATTTTCTGGCGTTTCTCATGTGTGTGATTATAATCCAGGATTCGGACCTCACATACTAATATAAGAGTTTCTGCTTAATAAAAAGCTTCTTTACATCTCACCAATGAGTGGTTATTTTCCATGATATGAATTTGCGAATCATATCATGGAAAATAACCACTCATTTGACTCTCATACTCTTAAATTATTACACTCTGTTATAAATAAAGGTCAAACCATGAATAATTTAGAAAATTTAGAAATATCTACTGTTTCAAAATACGTCATCTTTATTATCAATGTTTCCTTTTACAAAAAATCTTGTTCCTTAACCTCCCCCCCTTCCTTTCCTATATTTATTAATATATTTATATATATATATATATATATATATATATATATATATATATATATATATATATATATATATATATGTAAATATATATATATATTATATATATATATATATATATATATATATATATATATATATATATATATATATATATATATATATATATATATATATATATATAACGTGGTAATATTTTTCTTCGTAAATTGGGTGTAAATAATATGTAAAGTGGGTGTATAATAATAAAATAAACAATGTGTTGCTTTGTTATTAAAGTTTATAATTAAAGTTTATTCTTAATTTATCTTTATAATATTTTTCTATCTATCTATCTGATTCTGACAGTTCAGAATATTATATTTTTTCTATCTGATGTCTTTTGTTTTATTCAGTGCGACGCATGCGACATCTGGTGGTAGAACTGTTTTATGTAGGTACTATTTGTAAGTACTTAATAAAATGTATAGGTAGGTACCTAGGTATTTTATTACATATATATATATATATATATATATATATATATATATATATATATATATATATATATATATATATATATATATATATATATATATATATATATATATATATATATATATATATATATATATATATATATATATATATATATATATATATATATATATATACCCCTAAATATATTTTTTGATCGTTAGTTTTAATTTTTACCAGAAGATGAAAACATCTGTAAGTTTTCGAAACTAGTCGTAAGTATATATAAATAAAACTCATTAAAATGGTATTTTCAAGTGTTTACCTACTATATAGTCTAAGAGGGTCTTTATAATAAATAACTTATTAAATTAGATTTAAGGATGACAATATTTCCTTGTGAGCTCCTCTTCATCAAACCCTTATCCGCACCCGATGGTGCATAGGGCACTGCTTCATATAAACGCGGTGTTATCTTGATCGTTGACACATAAAGGAAAGGTGATCAGACCTCCGCTTCAGGTACCAGTCGAACCCGGGACTTCCAGTACTTTTCCCGGGACTTGCCGAGCGTGCCGACCATTACACTACGGAGGCGGACAAGTCATAAGGCGGACAAATATATGTTACTTGTTAGTTATTTGTCTTTCATGAGACATACAGACATGGATGACTTAGTCGAATGATACTTTCTATTTTTAATCCAGCCACCTCCGTTAACCAATTATTAATGGCTTTCAATTTAAATTTTTGATTTGGATTTTCTGAAAAATGGCAGAAGTTCATACAACGTTAATGCGCCATACTCAAAGGTCTTTTGACCAAACCTGTTCTAAGTTTGATTTTTTTTAGCTATTTAGTTCACAAATGTGAAATATGATTGACGTACGGTGCTATTCGCAAAAATTACAACATCTTCCAATGGGGTGATTAATTTTGCGCCACCCTGTAAATAGTACGACGCTGTGAACTTTATAACTCATATAGTTTACAGCGTCATGTTATTAGAAAGATTTCCTCGGAACAAAACAGGAAAATATGCGTGGAATAAACAAAGGACCGTTGAAATTATTTTTCTGGCTAAAATGAGTAATGAAAAATATGTGTACGGGGCACATGGCTTATTTCAACTATGATTGTATACATGCATCGCATTTTATTATCAACATCCGCATAATTTACGATATTTACTACCGCTACTGAATTTTTCAGTAATGTTTTTAAAATCTTCAAAAAAATATTAAGATCTCCGATATTTTCATCTCAAATCATTCAAAACTAAAAAACAACGGGGCCTCTCAAGAAAATGCCTAACCGTTGATTTTGAACGTAATTAAAAGTCTAAAAACGCATCCTTTTTCCCTATTCCTTTATTTTAGTGTGCTACTATACAAATGTGTATTAGAAGGAGTTATCAATCTAAGCCAACGGTTCCAGATTCACCTATATATTGTTTGGATCCATGTACATATCATTTATAATTTTAATTATAACTTTCACATCCATTTCTAAAATAAAATTTTACAGAATCACATTCAAATGTAATTAATTCAAGTAATTACTTAAATCATTCTATTTAAATTCATTTTGCAAGAAAATTTTTGAAAATTATAATTTTGGACCCCTACCTTGTTGTGTAGGTGTAGAGGTTTTTCACTCCAAATTGTACGTTTTACAAATCAAATTGGACGTTTAACAAACCAAATTTGACATTTTACAAAAGAAATTGAACAATTTTGCCTCCCACCAGTCTGGTGATGTCGTAGCGACGAAACTCAATCACTGGTTAAATAAAATAAATGCGGAAAAAAAACTATATACTTAGTTGTTATTTTATTATACTCTTGGTTTACTTTAACTACCTTTTCCCCGAAATGCATGTATTTCGATTTTATTTACTGGCTGAAGACAGTTTGAGTGATGTTAGTCTGACTGATCGTGTAATCTATCCGTCAGTCTGTCCATCTAGCATCAGTCCATTCACGCTCAAGGTCATGGAATAGACTAGAGCCAGACTGATCGTCTTACACCTAACATATCGAAAGTAAAAACATATTTTTTCTTCAGAATCATCCGTTTTCTTTAAAATCAAAACGATTATATTGTGATAATATACCTACTATTGTATATGAATGATATTGATGCGAATGTGACCTTACTGGGATTTCCCGTCCCAAGGTAGAAAGCACGGTGAATGACGCCTTGATGTAGCGCCGGCGCCTCTCGTCTGACTAACGGTCCTATCCATTTTAATAAAAAATCAGGAGATCGAATTTTTGGTTATTACCGTTAATTTCATATTAAATGGCTCTGGAATGCTTTAATTATTAATGGTGAATTGTTCTTAATTTATACAGAAAAATATTCAGCTTTATATAATTTTTTTTTGTTTGTGTTTGAAATCAAATGTTTAAAAACACTCGATGTCTTTAAGATACTGGAAAATATAGGTATTAGACTAAATACTACTACAGATATGAGAGAAAACCTTGATTAAACTGAAAATCCTCAAAAATGTCAGTTAAAGCAGTTAGTCAGGAGAATAGCGATATGTTACGCATGAGTACGTATGAACACGTGTATATTATGTAACAATATACATTCAAATAACTTCAAACGTATAATACCGAAATATTAAGTGATTTACAGTTTTTTTTATGTCTGATACCTTAGTGTATTATTAATAATTAAAATACCATGTCTTCGTATCGCAAGAAAAACTGGTTTAAACAATGCTCATTTTTTGGCGAATGACTTTTCAAATAGCGTGAAATTGAATTGATGAAAGAACAATTTATAATATACTTGTATTCACACAAAAAAAAAATACTGTGAACATTTTGACCTTGTAACGAAGAGTCCATACAACAAAATAAATTAAGAAGATCCTCACTCCAAATTCAGTTAAAACCATGCATTTTCTAGGAAATTACCCCAGCTCTGTATCCCATGTGATTAAAATCAATATAAACCTATGGTTTGAAATAGTGAGAGCTAGATGATCTTTAGAAAAAATCTGACACATTTATTTTCTAAATCATTTCCATCATCTTCTTTTCCCCAATTCATTCACAGTGAAGCGCCCTTGAGGTAGTATTTTACGAAAATGACGCTTTTAAATTATGCAAATTTATTATTATTATTATTGTAAACGTAACCCGTTGCGTTATGATAAGTAAAATTTCCAGCGATACTTTATTTTATAATTTATAATCATAATTTATGTATGAACATTCCCTATGCTTTCGCCTTACAGTTTTAATAATATTGAAAATAATTTTAAAATAATTGTATTTTTTTACGATTTTTAACCAATATTAAACGAAAAAAATATCGTTTTTCTCTCTTAATGTCATCAAACACTCGTTATCTATTATATTATAAGCGAAAATCGATGACACAATGACATCGAGTGTCATATAACAAAGTCGTTTTTTTTTTACTGTTTTTGTAATGTTAAAACCACTTTTATATAATAGACCCTGGAATCTAACATAACTGTCAAGACGGCTACTAGCATCCTGTATCAATAACAACAAAAAAACAAGGTATATTGAAATATTACCACTACTTTTTTTTGTTTTCATCGATTCGTTCTGCCAGTTTATAGTTTAAAGCACAACAGGTATATTTATCCACCTGAAATTGGTAGATACATATATTATAATGATTGACGTTATAAGCAAATCTCTACAGATGGATATGAATCTTTTACAGTGATAATACGTTATAAGTCTAACAGGTAAATTTTATTAAATTATCATCAGCAAAAGATTAGCCGACTGAAATTTCATTCACGATCAAACGCAGACTTATATTTGCTTGGTGGGATTTTACATTAAAAACGAGAAATACAATTTAACTTAATTTTCTTTGAACCCAGGTAACATTTAACGTAATTGCATTTTTTGCTTAAACGTTGTTTTCATATTGTGAAAATATTTTTTCCTGCGAAATAAATATATTTGGGTTTGAAAAGAAAAAAGTTTCAGAAAGGTACGTAGTTAAAAAAATGATTTTATAATTTGTTTATTATTTTTACGTTTTTTGAAAATCTAATCTTAAAAAAATACGAACATTTATAAAATTTTGTCAAATTATGCTTAAACTTAAGAATCCATTTCATTTACAATGTTGTTGGGAACGATTTTTTTTGGAAAGGTAATTTTTTGTTTTCCTTAGAATTTTTCCGAAAACAGTTGTTAATCACTTTGTGATAATATTTTTATATTTTTAATTTAAGTTTCACTTAAAAATAACACTATTTCTTAAAATCTATTGTGACACATGTTTCAATTCATTCCGCATCATTTTCACACAACTCTAAAATTTAAACTTAGCTTCACATGCGGTGATTGAAAATGTATCACAATAGGTTTCGAGAAAAAATGATATTTACTAAGTTAAACTTAAATTAAAAATGGATAGATTTTACCACAAAATGATTGCCAAATCAATGTAAGAAAAATTGGTAGGTAATTTTTTGTTCAGATTAAAATCTATCGTAACTGCACACAGTTAGTAGAATTCCATATTGAATTGTTGGGTAATATATCCAAAATTAAACAAGGTTTATTGGATTGAATTCTACATTTATTTATGTTTATGTTAATACGTGACGCGTTTCGTCTTATTAATAGTGTTTGATAATGTCTTGATAAGACGAAACGCGTCACGTATTAATATATACATTAATAAATGTAGAATTCAATCCAATAAATCTAGTTTTATTTTGGATTTATTACCCAACAATTCAGATTAAAATTGTTCCGAAAACAGTTGTTAATCTACTAACTCGCTATTTAAAAAAATCTGAATCGTTTCATTATTTCTCATGCAGTCAGTAACTAGACCCACGTCAAATAAAGCGAACGATAACGTGAAAAATTGTAAGAGAGAAAGAAAGAAGAAATAATAAACCTTGACATAAATGTGCTTCATTACAATTGAGTGTTTTTGCGTGCAGCGGGGTGGCCGATGACGATCTTGAATCTTGAACGAGATTTCGCAGTAAAAGAGGAGAATCATAATGATATAACTAGTTTTATTATACAGATTACGTCGCAAAATATGGTGATGTCAATCCAAAATATTGGGACATTAATTGATAATGCCTGTGTTTTATGTAAAACGTTGTATTTAAGCACACAAGCACACACTTTCGCACACACATATCGCTCACTCCTTTCAAGAACGTCACAAATCAAAAAAGTTGATTTTTCATGAGAATGTTTTTAATGTTTAAAAATATAATACAATGCATTAAAAATAAATATCAAGCCACTTTTTGAACGTTTTACTGTGCAACAGATCTTTTTAGGTAAAACCTGAAGGTTTTTTCTCCATTTGAAAAATATTTAGTATAAGTATTTTAAAAAATAATTAAACAATGCTTTTTTTTAAAATGCAAAAACAACACTTTCTGCCCTGTAGCGGGAAAATATTTAGTTAAAATATGCCGCTTTTGTTGGGATATAGTACATTTTCTGGGCATTCCCAAAACATGCACAACTGGAAATGGACGATTTTTGATATATGACGTTGTTGAAAGGAGTGAGCGACATATATTAGTTTCGAACAATTAACTTTCTAAAAATGCTAAGCTAATAATAAAATATAACATCTTTAATTTGTCTTCTTAAATCTATGAAAATTTGTATACGGTATCACGACAACAATATATAAGCCCTTCCAAAACTTTTTTCTGTAAAAATAAATATCGAGTGCTCGAATGAGAATATATATTTTTACTGGTGTAATCGTATTTGTTTCTGATAACTATCTGTACCCAAGGGTGCATTGGGGCACTGAATCTGATTAACGAGCAACGCGGTGTTAATTTGATAGCTTTGTAGCTTTGTAAAGGCAAGGTGAAGGGTCCTGGACACAAGATTATCTGTACTAGAAGAGGAATATTTGAATTTGATAGGATATACATACAATGATGTACGTAAAGAAGATTTGATTTTGGTTGGTATAATTAAAGAATATATGTATTATTTATCGTAAAAAAGAAATATTTTAACTATATATTAATACTCAAATTTGTCAATTTAATTTAACATAATACACAAAAACACATTTTTATGGTAAATCCATTCCCAAAATGAGCTTTGTGTAAAATTATTTTATGAAATTGCATAAAATTCTTTGAAATATAAAAGGCATGTATGTATTCTTTGATAAAGTTTCCAAACAGATGAAAAAATGTATAATATATCGCTCACTCCTTTCAAGAACGTCATAAATCAAAAATCGTCAATTTTCAGTTGTGCATGTTTTCGGAATGCTTAGAAAATTTACTATATCCCAGCAAAAGAGGCATATTTTTAACTTAATATTTACCCGCTACAGGGCAGAAAATGTTGTTTTTGCATTTTGAAGAAAAGTATTGTTTAATTATTTTTTTAAATATATTAAATATTTTTCAAATGGAGAAAAAACCTTAAGGTTTTACCTAAAAAGATCTGTTGTACATCAAAAACTTCAATAAGTGGCTTGATATATATTTTAAATAAATTGTATTATATTTTTAATCTTTAAAAACGTTCTCCTGAAAAATCTAATTTTTTGATTTATGACGTTCTTGAAAGGAGTGAGCGATATGTATCTAAACCTTTATATCCTTGTTGAGAAAAAATAAAATAAACACCACTTTTACCGATGGCTGTTAAAAGAAAGATGAATTATTTGGCTAAAAAACCTGTCCGCATTAGTCTCTAAATAAAATTACAAATTTTTCGAATAAGGATATACCATATTTTGGCAGTAACCCACCCCACGGCCCCTCGCGGCACCGCGACCAGCCATTTTGCCGTAAAAACAAGTTTGGTGCCTCAAGGGGAAGAGGATAGTAATAATTCCGGCAGGGAGGGGAAGCCCCCTTCCCTCCGCCCCGCGGCCACGTGACTGAATAAATTAATTTGTTTTTATTTCTTTAATTTGGTCTCGTGACTCCGACCCAAATCTCGGGCAAGCACTTCTTGCCAATACCAGATATTCACAAAGTACTACGCACACGTTTCGCTATCATATTCTCTAAGACTCACAGCCCACTTGAGCTATTATACTCTCGAGTGGGTCATGGACTCTAGATACGAAAATCTATTGCAATAACCCACGTTTTTTAAAACTATTTATTATAATTCAATTGCAAACGTTTTCGTTTTTTATCTCTAAAAGATTTAAAGAGTACGTCGACACCGCTAGTGTAATCACGATATGATTAATGGTGATGTTTCTATAGCTTCCTATATAAGATGGACCACAATTTTTTTGAGATGGGAGATTGGATGTGGAGGACAGAAGGCTAGAGAAGATTCTGACAGCAGCACTTTGGGATGTAAACTGAGAGCTTCAAGCAATCTTGTCTCTTTTTTGCAAGGCCTCCACTATGCAAGGGATTTCTATTCCCAGGACATAGCACTGTTGAAAGGAACTGGTAGCCATTCAAGGATATAAAAACTGATGGGGACACTGGTGCATTAAATTCATTTAATTCTAACTAGAGATATGGAATTCACTATTTTAAATGATAAATTATTTTTCGTCTACATATAAAATAGAATAAAATATTCATGTCATGAATTTACAGCATAGCTAATAGTTTAACGACTGTCTTGTTCTATCTTAAATGCTATTGCTATTAATACCTACGAGTGTGTTTACAAATTACAGCCAAATCGGTAGTTTTTATTTAATGTTTTAGTTAAAAAAAAAATTATAATAAAAATAAGCGGTTAAAAAGGCGAACCAGAAATTGCAATAAATCAACATATTTTTTTTAAATATATAATTGATATTTACTGATATAGAAATTTTATTTTAGTCTGAGAATGTTATTGGCACTCCCAATTTTTATTATTACATTTTTACATATTTTAAATACATATTATTTGCTTTGGAGATGATGCTCAGTAACTAGCATGCTTATCGATGGTTATTTTCATCGTGTAAATGATTTTTAGTACAAATAATTTGTACAGTTAGTGTAGTTTAAGTAAATAAACACATAACGAAGAAGTTCAAAAAATCCAGTAGAAAGTAAAAAAATTAAAAGTAAATAAGAATAAAGATAATTGTACAGCAAATTAAAGGTGTGGATTTTTTAGCTCACCCTGTACAAAAATTTCGCTAATACGAAGTGGTTGTTTTAAAACCGGACTCGTGATCACGTGACTCTGGTTTTTGTGCCAGTAAAAAGTTTGGGCAAGTCCTAACCAATACACCCACACGAATATACATACACCACATACCAACAACACAACGCACACAGACAAATGGATAAACAATGAAGTAAGAATAAATTATATTTTTTATACTGCAAAACTATCTACCTGTATTTGACATGCGCTGGCGAAATGATAGAAAGCTTGAGTCGATATATTTATTATGCTAAATATATTTTTTTAATCTGCGCAAGCATTTTCAAGAGGAAGATATTTATTATAAATAGTTTAACTATAAAACATTTATTTTACTTATCGCTCACTCCTTCCAACAACGTCATATATCAAAAATCGTCAATTTCCAGTTGTGCATGTTTTCGGAATGCCCAAAAAAAACTATATCCCAGCAAAAGAGGCATATTTTAACTTAATATTTTCCCGCTACAGGGCAGAAAATGTTGTTTTTGCATTTTGGAGAAGAGGTATTGTTTAATTATTTTTTAAATATACTAAGTATTTTTGAAATGGAGAAATAACCTTCAGGTTTTACCTAAAAAGATCTGTTGCACAATAAAAAGTTCAATAAATGGCTTGATATTTATTTTTAATACATTTTAAAATAAAATAAAAACGCTCTCTTCATAAATCAAGTTTTTTTTTATTTATGACGTTCTTGAAAGGTGTGAGCGTTTTTATATCGTTTATTGCAAATAATTTTTACATGTGACTATAATTTTTTTCGATGATTTAAATTTTTAAATGTCTTTATCATATCTTAAAAAAGGAATAACCCGCAAAGCCTCTATATTTAGAAGCTTGTCTGCAGGTAGGATAGTTAGGAAGGTAAATGTGAAAAATACATCACAAATACCCAGACCGATTGATAATTAATCTTTCTTGAATTCATTTCGCAATTGGCGGGAATTGAAACCGCGACGCCAGTTTCGCAGTCGTGCGTCTACCCAACTACGCAAGGCACCTCAGATGTGTTTTATCTATCCACAAAGAAAATCAATTTTAAAGTTTGCGGACGTAAACAAAACTGGTTTTTTCTTCTTTATTAGCCGTCTCTCCGCTGCTGGGTGTCGACTTTTTCTAATTTTTCCAGACTTGGAATATTGTGGATGAGTATCATCGTTGAACAACAAACTAGACAAAAATATCAAAATCTTTTAGTACCCAACCATGATACACAATTTACACACAACGAAGGTTTGATAGTCCCAAGAATTAACAATAAATATGGGAGTCAAGCACTGCAATACATCGTTCCAAACATTTTTAATTTGTTGCCGACGGATGTTAGAGGTCAAAAAAAAAATATGAAAGGCAAATTAAAGGAATGGGTAAATGATCAACAGTTGATTTTATGAAATTATTAGGTTAAAATCGTTAAAAACAAAAAAAATGTATTAAAAAAGAACTCCACCGACAAGACACACAAGGTAGCTTGGTGGGTGTCTGCAAAAAAGTTCTAAATACGTAAAAATTGTGATTTAAATAAATGTATACAAATAAATAAAAAAAATAATAAAAAAACGTTCTCTTGTTTGGGCTTTTCCAACCCACTTACTACCCGCCACAGGGACAATGTCATCGGCCCATCTTTTCTGAGGCCGGCCTATTCCTCTCTTCATGTCCCATGGTCTCCGACGCAGAAGTCTGGATGCGCATCTGTCCATTTCCTGTCCCACAACATGACCTGCCCATAGCCATACTGCTTTATAGAATCGTTAAAGTATTTGGGAAGAATTTGATAGAATTAACGAAAATAGATCAGAAATATATTGGTTGTAAGCACTGTAAATTCCCAGACTTCCATATTCTTCTTCATGTATGTTGAGATGTCAAAAAATAACATGAAAAATAATTCCTATAATAGGATATAATCCAGATTTGTGTTCAAGTATTCGGACACACTCAAAATATTGTTAATAAATTATCTGGTCAAATTAAAAGCTTAAATAATGAAATGAAAAGCATATTTTCTGGCGTTTCTCATGTATGTGATCATGTATGTAATCCAGGATTTGGACCTCACATTCAAATATAAGGTTTCTGCTCAACAAAAAAAGCATCTTCGTCTCACCAATAGATGTCTGCAGTGAAAATTCTAGTGATTCTTGTACAATGTTTCAAAATTGGATCATCTACCATACATATATAGATAGAACTTCCAAGAATTTGAGGAGTGTGGTTGTCAACCATGGGTTGAATTGGTAAATGTTACGCGTGTGTAAAGTGATTATTTAAACCAGCCTATGACGGTCGTAAGCCCCGTAAATGCCCAGATTTCCATATTCTTCTTCATCTAGGTTGAGATGTGAAAAAATATTATGAAAAATAGATCAGCATTTAATTGCAATTTAGAGTTTAACCCTTTGGACGCGCAAATCGACTAAAATCACCGGATTTTTTTCTCCTTCGGACGCGTAAATCGACTACAGTCAATGACTTGTAAAAGCCATTGACAATAGCCCATGGCTTTTACAAGCCATGGACAAACGTAAACAAATAAAAGGAAATAAAAGGAATTTTATAGAATACTTTATTTTTTTTATGGAAAATTTGCATTTTGCAAATCAACTTTTATTTTTTGCTTAACGCGTTCAAAGGGTTAAACATGGTTTCATTATCTCCCACATAGTGATAAAAGGGACATGAACTGGACGAGAAAAAAGTATTTAAAAAAATTCGAAAAAAATAATGTAATAAAACAGATAAACACGTACACGTACCTACCTATAAAGATAACATAGCGGCCTTAATAAACATCCTTTCTATATGAGACATAATTATGATTTTGTTTAGGTACCTAATATTTATACGTTATTATTGTTACGGTCGGTAGGTGTAGCCGTAAAGTGAAAGCAAATCCACCATTATGTAAAAAACAGGACATTTCAGTGAACTTATCAATGTTTATAATTGACTATCGACGCGTTTTTTTTAAGTTACCAAATGATGTTTACCAGAAAATATAGTCGTATAGATAAAAGAAATTTAAGATTTTAACATCTCAAAATAGACGAAGAAGGTTTATGACCTGTCATAGGCTAGTTAAGTGATACCTTCTAGCCTATGACATAAGCCCTGTAAATATCCAGACTTCCAGATTCTTCATCATTTATAATGTCAAATATGTAAAAAAAATATCCTAAATGGGGAAACCTGGATTTGTGAACAGTATTCACACACTCAGAATGCTGAGCATTTCTTTTTGAATGGATAGTTATTATTGTTCATAATACGTTTCAGAATGGAAAAAATACACTAGATAAAAATAATAACAAAAAATCAACAAAACACAATAATATTTTAAATAAAAAATTGTTAGTATAATTAAGGTTGAAAAGCATTTGATCTTTGTGATAAAAGTCACGTTTGCAATAGTTTAAAAATAACATAGACAGCTAAACAAGTAGCATAGTTTTTTTTTAAATGGGTGGGGGACAAGGAAAAGACGACTGGTAAAAATAAAGGTGGTAATAATAATAAATACAGTCTTGGAAAAATATGCTAATACAAAGTCATGAAAAAACATGCATTCAGGATAAAGGGACAATTTGTCAATCGCGACAGTTTTATTTTTCAAAAAACAATTCAAATAATATTGAAATCACAAGAGAAAGCAATTAGACCTTCAATGGTGAAAAAAATGTTATTCATTTTTAAAACAGCAAGGACACAAAACTTAAAATTAGACGACGGAATTACGTAGTATCTAAAGTAGGTATAATATCTAATTTAAATCATGTCAGACAGAACTAAAAAAAAAAAACAATAACGTAAATGTTTATGGCTTAGTTATTTAATTGCATCCTGCGTCTGAGACCGCTTATAAATTGGAATTAGCGTGAGAATATTTAAAAAAATGACAGGACTACAACGCAGTTACAATTACTTTATCTCTACCCGCAATAAAACACAAAAATAACAATAATAACAACAACATAAATAATAACAACAGACCGCCATGAATTCGTTTTCATATGTTTAACGAGTTTAGTGATTCTCACATCAGAGCCCTCAAATTAGAATACATATTAACCCTTACTGGTCCAATGTCGAATCTCATTCGACATCGATTTTTTGCTCTTAGGTCGAATGTTATTCGACATTTTTTCATCATTAGTATTATTTATTTAAATTCCAAGCTTACATTTTTGTTACTCGTATCTATTACAACAGTATGTGGAGCAGAGGACAAAATATTTTTTCTGATTGGAATGTAATTGTATACCTAGAAATTAAATTTTTAATTTTGGGGGACCGGAAAGGGTTAATTACTATTCTAATTTGAGGGTTTTCATATCAGAATCGCTCAAAATCTGAATTTCAAGGAGCAATTCAACCGATATGATTTTCATAGTATAGTATTTCAATGAGTTTAATGATTCTGACATCAGAGCCCTCAAATTTAAATATTACTATTCTAATTTGAGGGCTCTCATATCAGAATCGCTAAAAATCAGATGTTCAGAGTGCAATACGATTATGTGCATACCACGAATCCATCTAACATAATCTATGCAAGGGAATCATGATGGTTTTCCAAATTTTGTACACATTTACTAGTACAACTACTGTCGACCCCTATTCGCACCCAATGGTGCATAGGGTACTGCAACAAATGGATGCAATGTTAAGTAGATCGTTGATTATATGAATGCAAGATGATCACTCCTGCACTTTATTACCAGTCTCAGGAAGTGGTGCGAGCTTTCAATAAAAAAATGGTAATATGCTGCTTATTCTTGAAGAGTAATTGCTGCGAGACTGAGAGCAAAACTTCACTCATTTGATAAACATAAGAGAAAAACGAATCATAATAATTTAAAATCAGTTAAGTACATACATTTTAAGATAGTTTAAACAAAATGTTGTCGAGTTTCTATTGTGTTTTCATCACTATGTAAAGGCGCTCTCTCATTTTCGTTAAAAACTTGACGTGAACCTTTTATAAAATTGGGAATGGTAAATTTATAAAAAAATATTATCAAATGTAAAAGATGTATCCAGAATACATATTTTAAAACATGTTCCCCATTTATTACAGTAAAAACAAGTATATAGATCGGCTGTCCAAACTTAAAACACAGTAAGGGACATTTTTTTGAAAGACTTTTTTTGTATTTTTGGACTAAGTAGAATCTACTTAGTCCAAAAGTACAAAAAAAACCTCATTAAAAAAAAGTCCCTTACTGTGTTTTGTGTTTGGACAGCTGAGATGTTTTGCGAGTTATATCCATAAATTAAAACAAATTTAAGATTACATTTAAGGTGACTAACCTGTTCATAAAAATACCGACAGTATCTACAATAATAAAAATTGTGACTATTTTTTTTTATATAATTAGTTTGTTTACGTTAAATACATGTAGTTATTTATCTATGTACATACATATGTTTAAAAAATATTCTCATTAAATAAAAATGATGAAATAATTATAAAATTGTTTTTTATTTTATTTTTTAACGTTATCAATTAAATAAATAATTGGACTATTTAAAAATACGTGAAGACTATTATCATTTATAAATTAACTTTCGAAAGATATTGCCATTCCCAGTTAATAGCCTTATTGATCTAATATTTAAATGTTGTTTGATATTAGACACATGAATTATCGTTGTGTGATAGAATTACGAATCTTTGAAAATAATGTTAGTCGAACTAGGAACAAATAATTGAAAAGAGAATGAAAAGTTCTTTAAAGTGGTATATATCGTAGTCATACAGGAGAAAGTGACCAAGTGCATTGTTTTACAAAAACATGATCATTGACTATTTGATATCTTACTAGCTTAATATTGCCCTGAAAAAATCTCAAGGGATTTTAAACCTTGAAGTAAAATATGTTGACTAGTTAAAAATGACTAACTGCATTGGTATTTATTTTCTTGCCAAGCAATAGTGACTTAAATGGCCCTCCTGAACATTTTACGTTTTGGCAGTTGGTCACTTTCTCCTGTACGACTACGATATATTTATTTTGCAAAAGTGAACGGGAGAACAGAAGGAGTATGACCAAAAAATACTTCGTTCAATCAGATTAATCAGGACTTAAAATATGGCGGTGTAAAAGTATATATAATCAGGGGCACGTATGACTAGATGTATGGATATAAAGGAAGCTAGGAGTGTATGTCAGGACAGACGAGTGGGCGTTCTATCCTCTACGCCTACCCCTGCAGAGAAATGGCGTGATGGTAAAAGTAGTTCAAATTTTGAGAATCTAGTTTTTATGTCATATACATATATACTATTTTATTTTTTGACATCTCATCAAAGATGAAGAAGAATATGGAAGTCTGGGCATTAACGGGGCTGACGACCGTCATAGGCTGGTTTAAGTGATCACTTTACACACGTGTAGAATTAAGAATTTGAGTAGTGTGGTTGTCAATAATGGGTAGAATTGGTGAATGTTACACGTGTGTAAAGTGATCACTTAAACCAGCCTATGACGGTCGTCAGCCCCGTAAATGCCCAGACTTCCATATTCTTCTTCATCTTTGATGAGATGTAAAAAAATAATATTAAAATAACTCCTGTAATTGGAGATAATCCAGATTTTGTGAACAAGTATTTGGACACACTCAAAATGTTGTACATACATATATACTCACTGCCTATGCCAATGATATTTTAGTCTAACATAAATGTAGGGGAGAGTGCCCATGGATGGGACGTTTTTGATTTTGCCTCTTTAGTTCTTCTCTGTAAAATAAATCACAAAAAGTAAACGTGGTTTCTCTTTATTCAATCTTTTAGCTACAAATATGCCATACTTTGTTTTAAAAAAAAATTAACCTAACTGCCTGAAAAATCGATATCAAATAATGTCCTAAAATATCCCATTCATAAACACCCTCCCATGAGAGGGACACCAGTATACCATGAATGGGACATTAATTAAAATGCTAGATTGAATCAATAATTATATTTTAAAATAAAAATTATCTTTAGACACTTTCGTATAGTACGTAGACACATGTAAAAGAAATTTTATTAAACATTTTTGGCAAAAAAAGTTAAGATATCTTAATATTCCACAATTTTCATGGGCCACGAAATTTACATTTAAGCCAATGCATAAAACTATATTGATATTCTCCTTCACATATGTGACACTTATTATCCTCCTTTCCTTTTGTTTTTTTCAGTGATACACCTTCTATTTCAACTGATTTATCTGAACTGATCTTGATCTCTGTCATCACTCATTGAAATATTCTGTTGAAAACTGAGTTTTTTAAAACTCTTTTAACGTTAGGCTTATTTTTTGGTCTATCTATAGGTTTTCATTTTCCATTCTTCAATAATTGTATTTTCAAAAACTTGTCCTTTTCTGAAGTGTCAGATATTATACTTTATTTCCCCTTACTGATTTATTTCTGTACTGTAGAACATATTCTTCGAGCTGAATTTAAATACGTGGAAAGTATTTCTTCTCGCTTCAGACTAAACTAACTAACAAAAAAAACTAACTAACCATCACGCTGCTTCCCCGCAGGGGTAGGTAGAAAGAATAGAACGCCACACCACTCTGTCTTTGCAAACATTCTTTTCGCCTCTTCCACGTTCATGCATCTCCTCATACATACCCGCCGATTGTTACGACTCCTAACCTGACCACTTTCAACTATTTGGCTTACCTGATCGTGCCATGTTTTTCTCGGTCTTCCTCTGCTCCTTTTTCCAATAACATTCGCCTAATAAATTTGTTTAACCGTTCTATCCTCACTAATTCGTTCTACATGTCCGAATCATCTCAACACATCTTTCTTAATTTTATCGATTATGCTTATCTCAGCTTTGCATTCCTTCCTTATTTTACTTTTCGAACATCTATCATACATTGTTTTGTCGCACATTCTTCTGAGAGATCGCATTTTGACTGCATTCAGTCAACTTTCATCCTTATTTTGCCAACTCCATGTTTCACTTCCATACATTAGAGTTAGAACCAGGACTCCGTTATGCACTGCCAGTTTAGCTTCCGCTGATACGCTCTTTTATTTCCTATCAACCTTTACTTGTTCGACATGTCTATAAAGAGAAGATATATTGCATATGTCTTTGCAACCGACCTTATATTTTGCTTTTATTTAAAACCTCTTTTACAGCAACTTCAATTAGAACGTTGGTGATTGATGGTTGGTGAACGGTGGCGTGTTTTTGGCATTATAACCTAAAAACAATATAATGTTTACAATGCGTGTAATACAAACGAGTACAAACGATTTTTAATGTAAATTAATAGTATTCGCCATGAATGGGACAATTTTCCCTTGAGTGGGACCGTCCCATTCATGATCACTGCGCGCGTCCCATTCAAGAAAATGCGTGATTTTTAGAAAAATAGATAAATCGATACGTTTATACTAAAGTAAATTTGATGAAACATACTTTATAATATCCTGAGAGAACCAACTTAAAGAATTGTATATATCAATTGCAGCACTTATCATAACCTATTTGTACAAACAAAATCAAATTGCAGTATATAATTTACTTTTTGACGCAAAAAAATTATAACACGCCTTACTCGCTTCACTGTCAGTCGAGAACTGAGGTTTGAGGATTAATCTGTCTCATATTGTAGCGTTAATGTTGGGTCATTTTTTCATTTTTTTTAAACAATAGTTTGGGCTGGAGGACGATTGTCCCATTCATCCTCTGTCCCACTCATGGGCACTCTCCCCTATATGTTAGTAGTGTTAATCTACGCTCACTTATTTTGGGAATGAATTTGTTTTTTTTTTCTGTAATTGTGTAATAAATTTTGGGTTTGTACGATGTACCTCAATTTTCATCACATTCTCTGAAACAGAAGGAAACCTTAAGAAATGATGATTCGAAAATTTCCTAACAAATTAAGAATGCAATAATTCTTTTCTCCTTCCCCATCAACTTCATACCTGATCCAAGTCCCTATGCGCTTCGAACTTGCATCAATTTACAGGACCATCGATACCCGATATCGTAATTATTTAATCATTAATACAGTTTAAAACATTTTGAGTGTGTCCAAATACATCTCACCAATAGATGTCTCTAGTGATGTTCTAGTCATTCAAGAATAATGTTTCAAAATTGGTTCATATATATAGAACTTCCAAGAATTTGAGTAGTGCGGTTGCCAATAATGGGTAGAATTGGTGAATGTTATAGTGTGTAAAGTGATCACCAGCCTATGACGGTCATCGGCCCCGTAAATGGCCAGACTTCCATATTCTTCTTCATCTTTGATGAGATGTCAAAATATTATATTTCTTTCTAATATTTAATGTTTATTTATTCTCATTTATGTGTGCAAGTGCTAAACTGGAGGTCTAGAACAGGACGTAGAAGCGTGAGTAGGCTCCAGACAAGATGGTCCGATGACATTAGGAAAGTGGTGGGCCTGCAGTGGAAGAGAGTCGCATCCAACAGACAACTGTTGAAGTCCAAGAGAGAGGTTTTCGTTTAATACTGGACACAAGAAGAAGGCTACAGTAATAAGATTGTGTACAAGTATGTACACATGTCGCTCACTCCTTTCAAGAACGGCAAAAATCAAAAATCGTAAATTTTAAAAGTAATGGTATTTTAAAGTTTTATCTGAAAATGTTATATTTCCGAACGAAAGAGGCATATTTTTAACTTAATATTTACCCGCTACAGGGCAGACAGTATTTGTGTTTTGAAGAAACGGTATCGTTTAATTTTTTTAAGATGCTAAATATTTTTCAAATGGAGAAATAAGGTTTTACCTAAAAAGATCTGTTGCACAGTAAAATTTCAATAAGTGGCTTAATATTGATTTTGAATACATTGTAATATATTTTTAAACTTTAAAAACGTTTTCTTGAAAAAAAAGAAATAAAATTAAAATAATTTACTAGACGTACTATTAAAAAACCTGTGGAATTTATTTGCAAATGATTAATTTAATAAGTCTATCTAATTTGAATAATTATTCATGTTTTCACTGCAGTATGGTAATATTAAATATTTGTATAATACATAAAAACCTACACACTAAACATGGCTGTATATCTAAAAAGTCTTTAAGATTGCAACTCAGCAAACGTATCCGAGAGATTCGATGAATGTGTAATTTTTATGATTTTTTTTCCTCCATGAACTATCGAAAAAAAAGCTTATAAATAATTCTGGTCAGTTAAGAACAAAGGTTTATAAATAGATGATCAAATTGTTATCAAACCAGTGATAAGGTTTTAAACGATACACAAAGTAATATTTTCACAATTCAACATAATATGAGACAAAAGTTAATTATAAATATTTACAAGAACATGCTGAAGCAATTTTTTTCTGAAAATCTCTTTAAACATACCGAATCGAGATTAGTCATCGTATAGAAAATATATAATACGTTTGCTTCAGTTCTTCTACTATGTATATGGGTCCTAAGAGATGGTAATTTACTGGAGAAAATGCTGATAAGGATGGGTAAGGACGATTTAATTACTTTTAACAATGTTAGTGGAATTTCAATTATATATATATATATATATATATATATATATATATATATATATATATATATATATATATATATATATATATATATATATATATATATATATATATATATATATATATATATATATATATATATATACATATTTTATTTTAAGAATCCAAAAAATTACAATAAAGTTTATTAAGAAATTGGCTATGATTTTTCTTCACAACAAACAGTTAAATTAAAGCTACGAAAACCGATACCACAACTTTTAAATAAATATTTCTAAAATTAATCCAGACGTCATATGGGAAGTATATCTTTTCTGAAATGACAAAATTGAAAGTCCTTATATTTTGTTTGCAAAAAATTGTCTTAAAAATACGAGTTTCACGCTACTTTTCCTAACGCGGAAAATCTAGATTTACTCGTACTGCCAAATTGTGACTGAAAAAACCCGTCCGATGTTATTTATCGATACATTCGTATTTATGCATACATAATCATTTATAAAATATTTTATTATTATTAACCTCTAAGCTGCTCGATTTCGAGTGTCAAACTTTCCGTCCCATGCTGGATTATTTTACATTACAATATTTTTGACAAAAAAAGCATATTTTTACCAATTTTTTGTACTTTCGGATATCCATCATAAATGTTCACAGTACACAATGCACTTTACTTATTATGTTTTTATGGTGTATTTACACAAAAATATTAACATTTACAGACTCGCGGCCTAAAATATGGCGCCTGTATAGAAGACGCGGCTGTCGTATCTGCGGAGCACGAGCCGACCGGAAGTATTCACGATAAAGTTGACACTAAATTAAAATAATTTTGATATTTTATGACAGTAAATCAAAGAAAACTAATTCATCCATGCCTCGAACCAAATTTAAGTGCAAAAAGTTATCCATAGGTGTTGATATAAGTACGTAAAGTTGAAAAACGACTATGCATGCGATCCGCAGCTTACGGGTTAATATTTTATCTCATTCACGTTGCTTACTGGAGCCAAAAATATCATAAACAATAAACACGGGACAAAAGTCACGTTGCTAATGCGATTAATTCCTATTTAAATTAAGTATGTAATCTGTAAAGTTTTATTAAATAAATATGCGATTGGAATTGAACCCTAGACCTCTTGCACCGATAATTCCACGGTTTGTTATAAATCGACAGAGTATTTATACTTCAATTTATGCTAAATGTTACTTTTATTCCATCATGGCCCGATGGGGTAACATTTATCGTTCCTTCGGGCCCACATCTGTCGGTCTTTGAGACTTTGTACTCCGCATGCCTCCCGAGAGCCTTAATCAAGCTTGCCTCTTTTACAAGGCATCAGGTTCTCGCCGCCCAGGACAACCACTGCTGACAATTCGTCGGCAGTTTTCGTTTGAACTTCGGGACGCGGACCTGACTTGGGAGGATGCAAGGGAGCTGGTAGCCGACAGAAAGGCCTGGAGACAGTTTGTGGACTCCATATGCTCCACATAGAGAGCCGAAATGGTTTAAGTAAGTTGGGGCCACCAATAACAATAGAAATTTGATTAGTTTTGGGAGACTATAATCTGTGGCCGAATGACCCGAGCTCAAAGTAGTCACAACAGTAACAAAATATTGTGTTGACCTATAAATTAGTTATAATCTTCTTCTTCTTCTTATTTTTCTTATTCTACTTGGTGTAGGCCTGTGCCTTGTGGCCTGTTCTTAAGAGGGATTAGCCTCCTACGATGTCGATTCCCAGCTCTCAATACATCTCTTTGGTTGTCTACTCGGGAGTCATCTACCTTGGGGTCGGCCGAGGAGTGCAATGTGGGTAAGTCTGGATGGTTCCATTCTCCTCACATGCGCATACCATTGTCTCTTACGTTGCCTTCCCCACCAAACGACGTCTTCGATCTCGCATATTTATCTTATCCTGGTGTTCCTTATTCTGTCTCGTAGACTCTTGTCAGATATGCTTCTTTTGTAGAGTCTTCATTTCTGACACTCTTAGCGCGTTTTATGTGACTACGGAGTCCGCTCTGCTTTCGATCCCATATCGCTCACTCCTTTCAAGAACGTCATAAATCAAAAATCGTCAATTTTGAGTTGTGCATGTTTTCGTAATGCCCAGAAAATGTACTATATCCCAGTAAAAGCGGCATATTTTAAACTTAATATTTACCCGCTACAGGGCAGAAAGTGTTATTTTTGCATTTTGAATAAAAGGTATTGATTAATAATTTTTTTAAATATGCTAAATATTTTTCAAATAGAGAAAAAATATTCAAGTTTTACCTAAAAAGATCTGTTGCAGAGTAAAAAGTTAAATAAGTGGCTTCATATTTATTTTTAAAACATTGTATTTTATGTTTGAACTTCAAAAACGTTCTCCTGAAAATCAAGTTTTTTGATTTATAACGTTCTTGAAAGGAGTGAGCGATATGTCATGGGTCGCAAACAATTTTTGCATACTTTAATTGGTTGAATAGACACTGACTTGGTATGTAATTTGTCGACTCGTGTCGAAATGTTAATATGTAATTATATGTTTAATAACAGGTGTTGGATTTGACAAATCAAATAATTGTTTTTCAATTCAATGCAAGACGGAAATTTGTTGTTTGACAAATGAAAAGGGGAGAAAATAAAAAGATGTCATTTCCTTTGCTTTCATGAAAATTCGCATGCTAAATTAAGTAAACTAGGTATTTTGTCGCCATTATTCATTCTTTGAAATTGAATTAATTATATTCTGTAGTTTTTTATTTATATGTCTTTGAATTTTACATCTTCATTTTTAAGACACGTCTCGTCTATTATTATACCTTTTTTTATTTAAATAGAAATATTTGTGTTTTTATTATTAACAAAAATATTTAAAATTCGTACTATTTATTTCATAATATTTAAAGCAGAGGAAGACCGAGAAAAACTTGGCACGATCAAGTATGTCAAAAACTTGAAAGCGGTCAGGTTCGGAGCCGAAATAATCGGCGGGTATGTATGAGGAGATGCATGGACGTGGAAGCGGCGAAGAATGTTTGCAAAGACAGACTGATGTGGCGTTCTATTATCTCTGGCTACCCCTGCGAGGAAGCGGCGCGGTAGTTAGTTGGTTAGTTAGTTCGTACTTTTTCTGTGAGCCCAAGCGGCTCATTATTAAAAATAGGTAACAAATTTTGTTACATTGGGTTCGAACCCAGAAACTCTGACTCAAGAATCCGCGACACTAAACACGGGACCACAACCCGACACGACAATGAAAAAAAACGAAAAATAAAAAGATTATTATTGTTAATTAAAAATTAATGAAAAAATTAATAATTATTACAAAAAAAGCTGAAAATTATTAACACAACACGTGAGGCCATTTTTCTCATTGATAGGATATTGTCGATTTGAGGTGAAATTTAAAAACTTTGTACTCTAGAACTTTGTATTGTTGAAAACTATTTTAAGTCTTTACTATTATAATGCATAAAAAGTTTTATCTATAGGTACACATATCTACCGCTGTTCGGTCACAAAACAACGATCTAACTCATGAATTTATTTCTAGTAATTTCTAGTAGGCGGAATTCGTTCGATTGGAACCGGATTTGTTGTTGTCTGTCCTAACCGGAAAAATAAACAAAAAACAAGGGGTTTTTACATATTTGTAATTTTACTATGAACAACAAAAGTTGTATTTTCCAGCACCGCAGTAAGAAGGTTAATAACCGAATATATAGGTAGCCATGCGTTATACCTATACTTATGTAATATGTATTTTTTTTTTAATCAAAGACCTTGCGTCCAATAAGATATAATGTACATAGTTACACATAATATATTTTTTAGTGATTTTAATGAAAGTTGTTTTAAAAAAAATATTTTCATTAATTGATTCCGCAGTCACTTTGTGAGAAAATATATCCATGCTTCAATTAAGTTTTACTTAGTAAATGCCACTATTTCTCAAAATTTTGTTTTTGTTTATTCCTCATCATTTTCCAACACCGTTTGAAAATGATGAGGAATACATTTTAAGAAATACTCCAAGTGGTATTTACCACGTAAAACTTCAATATTTACTTAAGGTACATACTTCAATTTATCGATAGTAATTGTACCTTTATCGTTTCAAGTAATAAAGGTCTGGATCTAGATTTTTTTATGTGTAAAAAATCTGTTATCACTAAAAATCTAATTTCTTGACAAAAATCATTATTCGTTTAAATATTTTCAAAATTTTAAATACATTTTCTATCATTCTCTCTGTGACGCAAAAAAAATATTATGGAGGTTATGGCGAGCATATTTTGTAAAATAATGTTTTTTACTGTAAGTGTTGCTACTGATTTATTATTTTTATTTACCTTTTTATTTTTATTCCTGGCCAATATTCAAAGCAGAAGTATAATTTTATTATCTTTATATATCAAGTTTTGATAGCTACAAAGACATTTGGAGAACAACAACTCAACGTCTGATTATCGAATGACAGGACTAGGATGCGTTCGAATTTTATTTTTATTAAAAGTTAATTTGAGAATTCCCCTCTAAGAAGAACTCTACATTGTGGAATTACTTTAACGATTATTTAATTCCGGATATTGTTATTGTCATTATTTTATTATTACTTTACTCACATTACGGAATTCCGTACTGAGGTATGTACTCAGTTGACAATATAATCACCGACACTTTCTTTATTACTATGATTCATATTTGGCGAAAATATGACACGATAAAATACACATAAAATAAAATATGCATAAGATAAAATATGTTTTAAATAAAAACGTCATAATAAATCATTATTTAAATACAGTTTATTTTAATTGCAAAGAAACCCACTCCATTTATCGATGAATTAGCGTAGTATATGTAAATACAACTTAAAATTAGATAGTTAAAAAAAAAATCCTTTTTTTATTACTTTTTTTTCAATAATATTTTGAATATGTTTAAATTTTTGTCCAAAAACACTTGATATTGTTAATAAAATATCTGGTTTAAAAACCTACGTCAGAAAATTCTAAACAATCACCAGTTTGTATCTCCCAACATTTTATGATTCTTTACCTCGTACGTGGTAAAAATATATTTCAAGTTGCAAAAATGTTTTAAAAAAATACAATTTCAGAACATTTGGTAAAAAAAAAAGAAAAAAAGTGGGAGGAAGGGTTCATTTTGATATTGAAATATTAAATTAATTTTTACAAATTGAGGAAATTTCATAATAAATACAGATTCTTCAATAATTTCAATAATTGATTCGGCAGTCACTTAATTGTAAAATCAGCATGCTTAACTTAAGTTTTACTTGGTAAAAAATTGTAGTGTAAACCAAAAAAACTTAAATTAAAAACGGATTCATCAAATAAGAATTACTACGGTTTTACATCTAAAATTCCATGCGTAAATTGTTGCTACTTTTACGTAGTTCAATAAAAATAACTTCAACAAAAACGGTTGTCCGATATTGTATAAATATATATATTAAATAAAAACTACATTGGCCCAGCCATTAAAACAAGTTTTGCCCAAAAAAATTTTTCATTCCTCGCTCCAAAAATATTTAATTTGCTGCCCGAAACCATTAAGATTTCCAGGAGTGATCAGGTCTTTAAGAACAGTGTCCGTCGATGGTTACTTAACATAGGAAGGGACAAGGTGGAAAGTGAATTAATTAAAGTCCAGGTGTAATTATCACATTGAAAAACCTTAAAACATAAATTATTTTTGTATCTCCTGTATCTTATGTTTATAATCTAATCATTAAAAAAAATATATACATATATTAAAAATTAAAAAAAATATATGTAAACTTTGTATTACCATGTTAGTATTCGGCTCAACACAGGCCATGCCTAAAGAGCCGTAATACGTATAATAAATGTGTATATGAAATGAATATGTATATTGAATGTATCTATGTATTATGAAAATAAATAAATAAATAAAAAAAATAAAAATAAAATAAAAAAAATAAATTGTAAAGTTATTACGTAAAAAACAGGTTTAATTTTTTCAATCGATTACTGATAAAAATAAAGGAACAACAATATGTCAGCCAACTTTGACTCTACACTATTATGTTTTTAGATTATTCAAACAGTATAAAACAATAAAACTTGTCTATTTGAATGTGAAGCTAGAAAATCTCCTTGTTGATGTCGCGGAAAGTTTATAGAGATTAGAGTCCGTGTTATATATGACAGGTCAATGGAAGTATGATGTACTCTAATCCCCCGGTCTTATGAACACAAATAAAAAAAACTGCGTCATAGAGAAATATAATTATCTTCCATTTTTTTAATACGCGTGAAGGCGCCGGTACACCACGCTCGGCATATCATCAATCTAATGCCTATTTCGCGAATCTATTTTTCAGTTTTGATGAACAGTTTGATAAATACATAGTGAGAACACCACAATGAGAACCTCTATTATCCGGATTGGAATTGATTAATGAAAAATATCGGTAGTGTGTCCTAATACAGTAACACAAAACAAACATACATTCAAAATGATCTCTACCAAATAAAAAGGTTACTCAAATCAACCGTAGATACTACCGTGAACTCGCTCATGAAGCGACGTATGAATATATGGAATATATGAGTTACAAAAATTTGAGTTATGTGGTTGTCAATCATTGGTAAATTGGTGAATGTTACATATGTGTAAAGTGATAATTTAAACCAGCCTATGACCTGTCATAAGCCCTGTAAATACTTAGACTTCCATATTCTTCTTCATCTATCTTGAGAAATCAAAAAGTAACAAATTTGTTTTGCATCAGTCAAAACATATAAATAACAAAAAAAACACCTCGTTTGCCGCAATGGCAGCCCATCTGTTGAATGTTACAGCAGGACAAGCAGTACTAAACATTTTTCATAGTCGACAGCGTGCTTTTAGATTGACAGATGCTGTCGCTTTTACACAAAGCATAAAAAAATATTTTCATCGCTTCACAAGCATTGTAAAATTAAACAAATTTTAAATTTGTGCTTTCCATTTGATTTCTTTTCCATTTGACCAGAACTAACCCATAGAAACATGTGGCCGGGTACAGCTAATTATAAATATTTTTTAAATATTGTTCAACGATTTTCAAAGTTTTTTCCTTATCAATTTTCAATGTTCTCCGTGTAAAATCTATGATAATAAAATATAAAATAAAGATTTATATTATCCACTGACACTTCGTGATGGAATTGCATTTTAATATATTATTAGATTAAAACCAATATTTTTAGCTTTTCCACTTCATTTTTATTTGAACAGCGACCGGGTTTCGTCGTTACCGACATCATCAAATCAGTCTGATGATGTCGGTAACGACGAAACCCGGTCGCTGGTTAAATAAAAATAAAGTGGAAAAGCTAAAAATATTGGTTTTAATCTAATAATAAAATAAAGAAATAAAATAAAATAGTAATCGATATACAAGGTACATTTTATAAATAAATATATATATATATATATATATATATATATATATATATATATATATATATATATATATATATATATATATATATATATATATATATGTATATATAAAACACATTAAATTGAAAATTAACAAAAATAAAAAATAAAGTAGAAATAACTCACCCATGGTTTTGATGGGAACTAGTGAATCTTCTGAAGTACTTATAGTATAATATATATAAGTATAAAACCATAATACTAACAAATAAAATGGCTTTATACTTTAAAAAAAAAAACACACACACACACACGACACAGATAAAAATAAACACCTTATATTTTTTATACCATTCTATTTAACTTCTTACACATATATTCAAATACACTGTTTAATATTTTCACTAGTCACTAGTTCATAAAACCATTTTATGTTCTTCTGACATGCAAATTTTATTCAAACGAATCGTTTTTTGTTTCGCTTAAGAATAAATATTGAAAAAAAAACAAAGAATTTTGTCGGGACCTGAATATTTTTTGTTGTAACCGATTTATCAACAGATCATCCTCCGTGAGATGAATTGGCAAAAATAACGATTTATCATTGCGAACGTCTTAAAAAATTTCTACCTTGCTAATAAATTATCACAAAATATGCCCGTGTTGTAATATTACCACGCGATGAACACAAAACCATCGAAATATTTTTTTTAAATATAAAATTATTATTGTTGTAAATTATTTGTATACCTACTGTATTTAAACAGCTAATGACTTCGTTATTATTGTTGATGTGTGTTCTACATATTAAAATACTATTTTTGTTTATTAGGAAATAATGCACCTCAGTCCATGGATGAAATATTTTTTATACGTTTTAATTACATGCCTCGTTTGGTACATTGATACGAAAAAAACAATAAATATTTTCATTGTATTATTAATTAAATTTTTTATGTTCCAACTTTTATTACCCGGCAAACATAGTTCAATATTTACATTGCACAATTGTTCGTAATGGGATAGATTTATCGCGTTCAAATTCGGTACACCAATTTATATTATTGCTTATCAATAAAAATCTCACCCCCCTCCTCTCTTCGCCATCAAGCCATGATTATAATGCGTTGTTTATGAATTATTATGAATTAACAGCCGCCTCTTGATTGGTCGAACTGGGCCTGCGTCATATTCGAAAGCACGTGCTTTTACCTCCGTTCGTATGAAAAGCGGCAAGCTGCCGGCAAGACAGTTTAGTTTATTTTGTGCCTTACGTCGCGAGTGAGCTACGCGAGAATCGTTCCACGCGAATCTCGATCATAATATATATTTTTCCAAACGGGTTATAATATCATTTTCCCATCCGTTTATTTTAAAGTGAAAAATAACACAAACCATTTCGAACTTTCTGGCAATCGAACGATCTTAATTTGAATTTATTTCGATCAATCAGCGATCGGCATTATTTTGTCTACGCGGCACAAACGAAAAACGTTTCAATATCTTTGGGTTCTTTTTTTAAATAATATTTGAATAAAATTGACAGTTCATGAAGTCTTCATTTGTCATAATTTATTTCTAAATATTTTTGTACGAATGATCAGAAATGGATGTAATTATTGTGCGCCCCGACTTAAATCATCCGTGAAATAAAATAAAATAAACATTCGAGCTTACGATACTAATAATAAATTAAATCGATTTGAAATTTTGAGTGTTACTGACATTTTCGATTAAAATACTCGTAAAAATAAAATATTGTGACGAGCGAAATCTCAAGTTTAGTGTTAATATCTCAAGAAGTAAATAACGCAACATCACTTCAAACAATTTAGGTAAGTGTATATCGCGTGAATAAATTCACGATAAATTCTCTAAGAAAAAAAGTTAATATGTTTAAACTAATGTAATTTAAATGCAATACAGTCATCCTAGTGCTCAATGAATGCTTTAATTTTTTAGTGACGAAAGTACCAATTTTAATTTTAAAAAAAGTAAATAAATATTTAATCCTGAAAGTAGGTACCTTCTACATAAATTTGATCTTTGATCGTACAAAATTTTTTGAATGCCGAATATATTTTGGTAAAATTTCAAACAAATCGCGACGCCATTTTTAGAATTCATCATTTAAAAAATATAAGAAAAATAAACATAATAAAAAAAAAATCCAGCATTAAAATAATATCAACTCCAAAATCCAAATTACGAAAAAAGGTTATGCATAAGAAAGTTAGAATTATTTGTTTGGAATGTTGAATTAATAAACATATATAATAATGTGATGTACGGAATTCTAGCTTAAATTAACTATAATTTGGATATTTCCCTATTCGGATAACATTGTCGATTCTAATTTTTTTTCTAAAATCTCCTTAAAAAATAATAAAAATCATGATTTAAAAAAAAATAGTGCATTTATAGTACAATTATTTTTAAATTTCCAGCGTTGATAATCATCTTTCGACGAAACCAGTTATCAGTTATCTTACTATTTAATTATAATTATTAGTGTAGATTACGGATAAACAATTATCACACATACACAATCTTTTTGCAATTAAGATTGAGTAAATAATAAGTTGTTAAAATATATCTTTATGAAAAATGTTTGCAATATCCCTCGTATAATAATAAATGAAAATGGTATTTTCTTAAATTTCTTAAAATGGTGGAAAAATAATAGTCAACCAATGCTAAATAAAATCCTAGTCTCAACTCTATTTCTTTAATCCGTTCGTAAACAATCGACTTCGGATTGTAATATTTTTTTAAAATAAACAATAAAATTCTTTTTTATTCTGGCTCCTGTCCTCCATTCTTTGAAGATAAAATTCTAGGGTGATATGATTACATGAATATTGGAGTGAAAAATCACTTTATTTATTCTGATTCCCCTGGGAATCAAAACCGGGACCTCTAGCACGGCAACTAATCGCATTAAATACCTTAAATGTTTTAATAATATATTAATCCTTTTTTACTAGCACCATATCTTCCCGTTTTGGATTGTAAACTAGTAAATAGGCATATAGATCATTCAGGGCGTGAAAAAACTGTAACAGCGTTACTGTATATAAAATACTGTATATATAAAATACATACCTACTGTATATAAAATAAATTATCTTAGTAAATTTATGAAAAAGAAGATTAATTTATACCAAAAAATGAAATATCAACATTATCCTTAGGCTCGTGAAAATAGTACAATATAAAATTGATTTCAAATATTTATTAGAATTTAAAATAAATTATCTTCATTAATTTAAGAAAATGTAGATAAAAAATGTAAATTTGTACAAAAAATATTTAAACAAGATTTTGCGTAAGTAACTCGTAACTCCGAATGTGTTGCATACAAATGTCGTCCTTTCCTCTCCACTCAAAATTTTGTAATCCTGAAAAATAAAACAGGTTTTCGGGAACCTGACCATATAAGAGGCTGCAAGGATACGTTACTGACATTTTTAGTAGCAGAGATTTTATCTTTTTTGATGCGTCGTATAGACGTATTCAAATAATATCAGTTATACATGTTTGTTAAAAATTAAAACATGTTTTTATAAAACCGTGTTAAATATTTCCTCGTACCGACGTTTCGGCCACCATTACAAGGGTCATCTTCAGGCGCACTATTGTATAATGTCAAAAAGTCAAATTTGCAATTTATTGTTTAACCATAGAATGTTATGGAATGTTACGAAACCCATGGTTATTACCTATCACCGTAAAATGTACGTTCTCATTTGATATGTAACATAGTTTATTACATCAAAAAAGTATTTGATTGAATAAATATACATATTCTGCATTGGCCAGTTTTCAGTTTCACTTTGTCTCTCCGAAAAAGATTTAACCTTATAGATTGCCACTCTCTGCAATCTTCCCTACTGGTGATATGGTAACCAGTTAGATTTGAGAGTTGAAAATTTTCACCAATCCTGCCTTCATCATTATTTTTCGTGTGAATTATCGTTGATATAAATGCAACCCTATTCGTTACGTTTGACTAGATTTCTAACGAAAAGAAGTATAAATTTTAAAAACTCTATTATTCCTGCCCTCTATATTTTATTCCGTTTGAGGAACGTCAGTTTGACGGTGAGTTTCGTTGAATTGCTTTTAATCTGGGTAAATATGATATCTTTTGACTTATACAATTTAAAAAAAAAACAATAAATATAAATATTCTCCTCGTCCTTTACTATGTAATTGATGCCTGTATTCGTGCGTGGTTTTTATACAAAAAATTGTTTTGGTATAAATTAGTTTTCAGATCCAATTTCCATAATTTTACATACTCATCTCAAAATTTAATACACCAAAAAATCTGCCATTTTTTTGGCAATACAAACTTGTATAAAAATGACCGTCAATATCTGTAATGGCTGTCATAAATGCAGCCATTTATCCTAAAGAAGGTATTTATTGATATGTTTTTCATATTATGTAGGAACATAAAAATAATAAATATATCCATTATCTAATTTGGAACTAAAATATGAATTACTTTATCTATATATCCAATTAGCCGTAAAAATATATTTTGTGAAATACACCAACGACATTATATGTGATAATGCTGTAGGTGCTAGTATCATGTAGAAATTTCGCAGGCGAAGGATGTTTTTTACGATATACTTGTATATTAATGAAATTAAACAGGTATTTTCTGAGTGAACTGAGACAATATTGTTACGTATTATCAACGTACGTAACCACTTTCAACTTTGCAGACCTTTCCTGCGATCTGTTGTGTCAATCTTTAAGATTTCTACCGAACTTATCTAGCTGTTTTATTTGCAATTCATCAAAAATATAGGAGGAAAAAACACAAAGTGTAATATATATTTTTACTGCAACACTTTGTACATTATCGTTGTTTTAGAGCAGTGGTCTCCAAACTCAATAAGGATGTGAGCTACTTTCAGAAATTGAACTTGTCTGGTGCTATACACATTCCCTCTTTTTAGTTTTTTATTATTATTTTTTATCATCGGCCTTTATCGTACCTACCATACATAATATTTTTATATAAGTTTAAATAAATTAGAGCATTTTTATATATTTAATTATAAATTTAATATCCTACACGAGCTACCGAAAAAGCATCGGCCAGCTACCGGTAGCTCACGAGCTACCGTGTGGCGATCACTGTTTTAGAGCAATAACTCATTATCAAAATAGTGACTAAGATCTTACTATTGACAACATTTTTCCCATTCTTTTTTAAATTTTGTATTCGCGTTTTATTTTATTATCATAGCCATAAACCGTACTGGAGGTCCCAGGTTCGATTCCCAGGAGTGGTGAAAATAAATATTAGTGATTTTACACTGTGATATTTATTTAATATTACCCTGGACTGGTCCCTGAACCGCAGGAGTGATCACCTTGCTTTTGTGTAAGTAACGATCAAGATAACACTGAATCAATATGATGCGGTGCCCTATGCACCATAGGGTGCGGATATCTCGAATTCTCGGTTCGAACCCACTCTACCACAATTTGATACCTATTTCTAATAATGAGCCGCTTCGGCTCGTGGAAATAGTATGAAATTGAAATATTTTTGTAAAAAATAAAAACACAAATATTTCTCTTTTGAAACAAAAAAAAAACTTATGCACAATGTAATGTAATTTTTGGTTGGTTGGAAGATATTGCTTTTTAACAATATCTCCCGCCAATATAATATATAATATAATCCCGCCAAAGTACTTATTTATTTTCTTTACATGAAAATTAAAGAAATTAAAAATAATGTCATTTCCTTAGTGCACATTTCTACTTCCCACATATACGAATATAGTATTACAAATGACATCTTCTAACTGCTGGCTGGTAGTCACATTGTAAGGTTGAACGCGTACATGAATGTGTATATTTGTTTATTAAATTATTCAATTTCTGAAGAAATATTTTCACATGATGATCACCCATATTAATAAGCGTTGCAAGCGTATTGCAGGTGTTTAGCTAATAAATGCTATTTATTTATTAGTTTGTACAATACTAAATTTAAATGCACACACTATGGATGTAAGCATTTATTTATTTGCATTTTCACCAAGGCTCTTGAAAATGCTCAGAAAAACAAATAAAATAAATTAATTATAAGTATTATTTTATTATCTTTGATTATTTATTTATTAATGATTTTTATCATAATTTTTAATGATGTGTGTTTACAAAAAAATATTATAATAATAAAACAGTTGTTTATATAAGTCCACTTTTTGAGAACTACAGATGTCTTCATCAATAGGTGAAAACAGTTTGTATAATAAACAACATACAAACATGAACTGTATTTGGAAAAAAATATAAATACAACATATTATGATTTTTATTGTTTACCCTTACACCAAATCGCGAATGGTGAAAAAAGAACAGAAAAGATTTTTTTGGTTATTTTTTATTTATTTGATAATTGCATGAAATAAAGCAACTCGAACATAGACAGTAAATCCATTCACATGCAGGAAAAAGGAATAAAAATTAAAAAGTTAAAGCCTAAGTAGGGTCACGTTAAGGGTAATAATAAGCGAGTTGCATAAGCCGTAACTTGGAGTCACTTGGGTTATTCCATAAAAAAACGAGAGAGAACAAATATCGTTGGAAATTATGACAGTTACTTTTATGCCGGCGAAATATCAATCAACGAAATAAATTATGCATTTCATTCGCGTTTAAAGTCTTGAATACGTACATACTTATTAATTAAACTGAAATAACATATTTACTTTGGTAGACTGAATGACTCTCTGAATGCCTGATGAGCCAAATAAAAAAACGGAAGGAAGTTACTGTTTAACCTTCACACTCGAAGTTTTTCGCTACTGATAACAGTTAACACATTAAAATTCTTCTACATCCTCAGGCGCAGGGGGCAACGTCTTCCGAAAGACCTTCTGATAAAGGAGTATTATTTGACAATCGATGAAACGTAATCGATGTCAAATTATCGCGAAACGTGAAGCGAATACGTTCAGAGAGAGAATCAATAATGTAACATTATACCGGTAGTGTTTTTTAATTGCGGAAATTCAATGTACCCATCCAAAATTGAAATAAAATTAAACGATTTTGAAAAAAACGTGTCTGTGGAATTTGCGCGTTTAGATATCTCTGTCACATTAGTAAATATATACTTGTTAAAGGATTAAAAATTATGAGCAGTGCGAACAAAAAAATGAAAAAGATTTTAATCCCACGTCACTAGTTTTGATGGGAAGCGATTTTTAAGGATTTATTTGGATCGTGTCATCGCATCTTAAAACATTATGATCCGATGAGAAACGAAAATAATGAATAAAAATAGTAGTTTTAAGAAAGTTAAATATTTAATATTTAAATTTTTTGTTTAATATTTTGACCCATCTCGTAAGATAGGTTTGCATTTGACCAAGCTTATTCAAGATTTTAAAAAAAAATCAGAAAATGTTATTAAAATGAATTATTATAATGAATTATTATTGTGAATTATTAGCTTTATTTTTTTTATAAAAAAGATAAATATTTGTGTTTTTTAATATTTACAAAAATACTTCAATTTCATACTATTTCTGTGAGCCTAAGCGGCTCATTATTAGAAATAGGTATCAAATTGTAGTAGAGTGGGTTTAAACCGAGAAACTCTGACTCAAGAGTCCGCGACACTAACCACGGGACCACAACCCGACACATTTGGTACGAGTACTCCTTAGGATCCTAGAAGTGTCTCCTTTAAAGTAACTTTAAACTCACTTGAGTGTCCGCTCCCCCTTCCAATCAATTGTATCCCTGTCGGTGTTTTTTTTCCACAAAACGGTTAGAGCTAAATGAAAACGGTCCAGATAGGATGATAACCAGTAAATTATTAAAAATCACCAGTAAAATTGAACCCAAGCTGTATGGGTTCAGCATTTAATTTTTAGCAAGTTAAAATATAGCATAAAGCCATGTATTGGATAAGTATATCTTAACCGAAAATGTTCAATTTTACCAAAATTATTTTTGAACTATTTTATTGGTGTAACGTGACTAGGCAATTTTCTTCATAATCTTTAATCGATCGTTTTAATATGCTTCCTTATCTGTATAATTTTCATATTAATATGTCAGTATGTGCCAATTTTGTAAAAGTTCAGATGATTAAATATTAATAATAATTATTATGCACTTTTTTGTAAAGGTTTTCAAAAATGCATTTTTTCATTGTGGAATTTAATGTTATCCTTAGAAATTCTTGAAAAAAATCTCGGTTCGATAAAAAGGTGTGCCTTTTTCATTGCGAGAAAACTATATAGGCTAGGTACATAAAATATGTTTGTCGAGTATAAAAACATTATTTATGTTTTGATTGTACGATTATCTATGTGAAATTCCACGCGGATTCGCAAAATCAAATAATTGCCGGAACATGTTTTTTTTTAGTTAATATGTGCCCAGATCAATAAAGTCCGGCATTAATGTAAAAAAAACAATAGTTTATTGCCGGCGATTCTTAAGATTAAGATTTGGTATACAATTAGTTTTATGATAGATCGTAAATACTCAACAATGGGATGGTATTTTATTCAAAGTTTTAATTGTTTGTACTTATATGTCCTATATGGTATTTTAAATAAACGTATCGATGTGAGAAATATCTGTGCAAGTTTCAATGAAATCTGGTGTCATAATAAAATTCTTCTAACCCTTATCCGTACCCTATGGTGCATAGGGCACTGCATCGTTTTGACGCAGTGTTATTTTGATCTTCGCTTATATGAAGGCAAGGTGATCTCTCCTGCGTTTCAGGGATCAGTCTAGGGTAATATTAAATAAATATTAGCGTGTAAAATCACTAATATTATTTCCCCCCCCTGAGAATCGAACCCGGGACCTACAGCACGGTAAAAAAACACGCTAAATACGGGAATAAAAACAGGATTAAAATCAGCATAATTTCAAGTTTTTCAAACCTCTTGAAAATGTGCTTCATATTTATGAAAGTGTTTATGAAAAAAACAGACGGGTGTTATCGATTACGCAAAAATTTCCATCATGATTAACGATTGCTTTCCACGAAATGTGGCGAATTTTCCTCTGTTTCCCCGATACGTAGAACTGTGTAGGTTTCAGTTGTCATGCCGCACCCCTTGAACTAGCTCGTGCTAAACACTCCCCAGTTTACCAGCAAACAACATTATTTTTATTATTTGTTCGTCCCATGGCCATTGGAGAAATTTCGTTAGAAGGTGACATTTTGAATGCCACCTAATCAAATATCGTAAATAATCTGTCATGTCTTACTTCATTCTGACTAACTTTCCAGGAGAGCGTAAAAACATCAATTATTTATTTACTATTAAACAATATTACAAACAGAAAGCCACGCAATATTTTCAATGACTAATAGTTGGAATTACTCATGTTGGGACTGTTTTTGAATACAATAAAGTACCTACATAAATAAAAAATAACGAAAAGAATAGAAAAAATATAGGAATAGTATTTTTTAAATGGTGATCAAGCATATATAGCAAGGATGGGGGTAAAAACACAATATTACATTGCTATGCTTTAATTTTTTACCTACCCTAGAATACGTAGAAACTGCTTAGAAATATAATATACAGCTAAAAAGGGGTAAAAAGGATCATAGAGCACAGAAAAACAAGAAAACGACTTCAGAAAACAATTTAAAACAAAGCAAACATAAATAAAGCAAAGACGAAGTGAAAAAAGTAATAAAATTGGATATAATCTAAACTAAATTAAACTAAGGTAATCTTTCTAACGTTAAGGTAAACCACAGAATTAATTTACTCGATAAATTCTGCGAAAGATACATTCAGCCTTGACTTTCAATAAAGTTGAGTTTTCAGTTGATGATCTTTCAAACACTTCTTTCGTTTTATCTCGACTTTTGTTATAGATATTTTATTTTCAATGCCAAGTGAAGCGAATTATTGGTAATAACTCATTGAATGGAACGAACATAAATTATTTTTTGTTTTTCTCTGAATTTATTTATTTCACGAGAGCACGTGAAGTAAGTAATAGGTAGGTACCTTGTATTAAGTAACCATACAAAAAGGTACAAAAGCATACAGTACAATGACTTCTTTATTGTTTTGCAACAACGTTTACGTAATAATGATCATTTATATTAGAATGCCGCGGCCTTGTTCTTGACATTGCATCAATGGATCAATTTCATAATGTGTTATTATTGGCTAATAAATTAATATAAAAAATAACAAGACTATCGGTAACATTCTTATTGAAATCTGTAGAAAAAAAGGGAGATATAAAGGTTTAAACTTAAGATATTTGAATAAGACGTAAAACGGACACCGCTATACGTCATCAAATTTTACGTCATCGGGTGTGTTATGGGGCGTATCCCAAAATGTCTCTGCTTTATAGAGCTATAATAGTAGTAGTGTGGATTGTTTGTTTACCACTACACTACCATTTGTGTTATATATATGAACGGGGGTGAAAGGGTGGACCACAGCATCAACAAATAGAGCCGCCAATAATTTAGCAATGTCATTAACATTAAAATGAGTCCATCGTTTCTGTGACGTCATTCATTACCAACATTTGAAAACAACGTATTTACGAAAGCGAATTTTCCAAAAGAAAATGAATGAAAATATTGATTATATCGACTCATATAAACACAAAACGAGTCTAATACAATCCTTACAGGTTGATTATGGTAAATTAGATAATCCTCCAGTCTGCAAATGATCCATTGTATTATCTTACGGTCTTACGTAAAATAAAAAGTATGTAATGTTTATGACAGACGCCCTGCCGTAGATGGTAGACGCTCGTCTGGGAAACTGTCAAACACACGCGATTCCTGTTTAAATTGCGGAAATTGACAATACAATGACAGATCTAAGACACGTGACTTATCAGAAGTTGAATTCATTATTTATCCGGTTCTTTGCAATTTATTTAATACTTTTCCTTTTCACTGAAATACAAATGATTTATTTGTGTAACTGTCCAAAGAGTTGGTTACAATTTTGGCGAATGAAGATTTTTTTTAAATAACCGTTAGTTAGCGGGGAAACAAATGAAGTTTGAGAAACATTGTTTTATACTATTCTCGTAACTAATAAATGGTACTTACATACATTTTCTTCTTATCTATAGAGAATTTCATACAAAAAGCTTATCGATTATAATATTTCGGGGATGCTACTTATGATGTTGATATTCTCTTTTTCCTACATACTATTCCCTCTCCATTTCTGTTCCCATATGATAGTAATCTAAAATTCTGAAGTCCTTTATTTACGTCACCCGTATCTCTTTAAAAATTTACTCCTAGATGACCTTGCTTTCATTAAGATAATGATCAATTTAACACTGTATCGACGCGGTGTCCTATGCACCATTGGATATAGACAAGAGCCACAAAATGATGAAATACATGATAAGTTTACAGACATTGCCAAATTTACAAAATGAAACCGATTTATTCAGTTGAATTTATAATTTTATTTTTAGCTTTAAAATCGCGCATAGCATTATAAATATTTGTTTTTTTTTTTAATATATATCACATAATCTTAATAAAGTTTAACGAAAAGCAAATAAAAAAATACTTGTTTTACAAGGTGAAAGATAATATGACTTTTACCTTGATCTAAAATCGGCAACTTTACAATGAACATTTTTAATAACCTCACCAATCACACCCACTTAAATTAAGGAGGTCTGATAATATGTCAACTTTGGAAAAACAAAATAAGTATAAAGACATTTACTTTATTTATAGTAAACACGGAATTTTCAGTGATCGAAGTGGTAAATTTATGTGTTAGCATTAGTTGTAATTCAATTTTGGTACGATGATCTGCGTCGCAACTAACAATAAAACCATTACCGCAGAAAAACAGTTGAGAACCATCCGACAAAAAATACGATAAAAAGCGTTTAGGAGTTAATAACATTATAATAGGCACTTAATAATTATAACGGGCAACACTTAAGCCTACAATCAAACGCTCATTGCTTGATATTATGTTGTTAGACGCACATCAATATATTATGTTACATTATACGTTTGAAACTATGATTAAGTTTTTTTTTCCTACACCATTGTTGTAAATCGTATAATTCATTTACACAGATACATATAATGAACGTTTTTTTGCAGCTTTCAGTTTCTATCAAATAAATAGTAAGCATGCCACATTTTATTATTGTTTTTTCATCTTATTATGAATACGTTTCTTTTTACATTTTTATTTATTTCTATTACCTTAATACTAATACATAACTAATACTAAGGGTTCTCAGATACCTAAATGTAAAGATTTTATCCAAATTAGTTCATATTATTATATGTTTTCTATTTGCGTAGTTCTGTTTAATAGAGATAAAAGAAACGATTGATTTTTAACTCAGTAAATAACTAACATTTAAAAAATGTATCCCTCTGGAACAAATTTTTTCCCTCTTTTTAGTACCGGTAACGCGAGTAAAACGATATTTTTACACAATTAATATTGGTCAGGAATAATAAAATTTTTATTTGCACAAATAAAAAAACAAACTCTCAAATAAATGTTAATTTAATGAAGAAAATAAAGTGTTGTTTGTAAATTATTACTTTTTGTCGTTGAAAATTTTGTTAAGCATAACTAAATCGGTTACCTTTAACCGATTTACGGTTACCTTTATATCGATTTTAAGCGCATGGGATGCATCCCATGTGCTTGAAATCTCTGAATGACGGTAATTTACTAGAAAAATTATGTTTTGAAATGAATGAGCTTACGGATGCATGAGGTGATCATCTTTTAAATATTTTTTTTGTGTGGAATTTTCGTTGCAAGGTCAAATTTCTAACTAGAAGACAAAGCGACAATAAGCCAATTGACGAAGTTAATAGTTTATTTTACAATAAGTCAGTATCTACAATATTCTAAGAACAATGCTTTCTTTCTAAACAATCATCTCATTTTGTTTGGGTGCTAAAATAAATTTTATGCCATAAACATACGTAGTAATTAATCAAACGATATTTAGACGTCATAGTTATGTTTACCGTTTGATGTTTGACAAAATGACAAAGTCAATGACAGCCATCGATTGAACCGGTGCAATTAGCGACGACTATCCACTTCACACTCCACCGGACTCATTACACATTGCAGATAAGTTGACTCATATCGCCCGACACGCGATAACACTCGAGAGCGTCTACCATTAATCATTAATTTTCCACATCATTTTGATTTTCAGTTGTAAACAAGGCTTCTGGATCTCCAAACATGTGGATAGCTCTGATTAACCCTTCAATGTCCGGCTTCTTTTGTTATTGGTGAAAAAGTCATTCTACGAGTGGTTCAGTACCTAGAAGTGATTGTTATTTTAATAAATCTAATAAAAAAACATAAATACATTCATATGATGATGTATATATTTATAAGGACTTTCTGAAATATAATGTGGCCAGACAGACTGTGGTAGGACACTGCGCCGATACACTATTGGGATACGTATAAGGGCTGGAAGAACAAATACAAATATTGCATTTATTTCTTCCGTCACTTCTTCAGACGTGATTTATTAATTTAATGTGTACCTAACTAAATTATTATAGTGCACAATTCTTGAGTGCATCGCTAGCTGCTTGGGATTGATGAAATAAGAAATTATTTTTGAACGTTTTTATTATGTGTTGACTAATAAGTAGTGTACATACACGCATACATCTGATGTAACATTTTTGGTCCTCTGCGACCAGAAATGTCTTTAATTTAGTTAATCAGTGATCATTGTAGGGTTAAATATGTCATATTTACAGGTCTGGTGTTGTTTTGTTCTCAGTTGATAAAATGTCGCAATTTTCGAGCAAACATTATAATAATCTCAATGCTGTGCAAACAGAGTATACCCTTGGCAGACAGGCTGTTGTAAACATTCCTCCTATATTCTGTCTTCAATCGCATTCAGTGTTCTTATCTCCGGCAGTATCTCTCGCTTTCATCATTATTTTCCGATCAAGGTGACAAGAATAACAATGACTCGTTTACAAGTTCACGGTTTTCGCGGGACCTCGATTCCTTTTTCCAAGTATGTATCGCAGTTCGCTTTATCTCAATACAGTAAAACCTCGATATAACGGACCTTTATTTAACTAACTTCGGATATATCGAACAAAAAATCTGGTCTAAGGTAAAAAACTTAAAAACGTCATGTCAATATTATACATATTTAAATTGAAGTGTCGCCGCTATACAGGCTATAAAGTTAAAAGGGTAATATCCCATCTCGACGATCTAATAATATTTATTGACTATTCGTCAGATAGCGAAGTTCAACTTTATTACACGCGTTTTCCTAATTTTAGTAGTAAATTTTAAAAAAAACGGCAAAATTCAAAAGTACAAACAAAACTTGATTCCTTTTTCAAAGCAGGATTAACGAAAGCAAGCGCGTCGATATCAAACAGCAATGTCACTTTACGACGAGTGTTCGAAGACGTAAATAGAATTTTGTTTGTGTTTTGTATTGTTTATTTATATCTAAATACAGTGCTCATATTTTTATATATATATTAACTATATTTTAATCTTATTTAAAAAAAAACAGACTCTCGACTTTAACGGATCCCCTTCCTCCCCAATTAGTCCGTAATATCGAGGTTTTACTGTACTGTTAAGTGTCTACTTAATCTGACTACGCAAAGCCGACACTTCAACTACAGCATCTGTTAAAATTAATATGATCACAGTACTTGGTCATTGTGCAAAATCATTATATGGTAGTCTCGCATTCATTACAAAATTACATCTTTTTTACGCCATAGTATTTTTTGCGGGGAAGCCGCAACAAAGCTACTGTCGTATATTTGACGGGTACCAATTAAATCTCATTTAATACCCCACTTAGTATTATGAAATTGAATAAACAAAAAATGGTATGTAGGCACTTGTATATTATTGCTGTTTTTTTATACTTGGTAATACACGCGCTATTAAGGTTGTTTAAAAACTGATTTGTAGATCATTAAGTCAGTTTTTGTTTGTTTTTTTTTTTATACAGGAATTTGTATAAACAAAAAATTACACGATCCGGTATCGTTTAGCACGTCATACGAATACAGTAGAACCCCTCTCGTCCGCCATCAGGCTAGATCGCCATTCCTCGTACTAACTGACCATAACTGACTTTTTTTTCTAGGTATTTTTGTACTATACGAGAATGCAATGCTACCTTAATTTTTTAAGTGGTATGTTTGAATTATTGTATTGCTCTTTTACAATAATAATAACAGCTTTTGTACGGTTTATCGCCATGTTTTAAATGTAGAGAAGAATACGATGATTGTTAATTTTACTGTTAATGCGTTTCTAATAATCCGATCTTTTTTGCGTTCCACCCCCGTCTAAAATGTGAGGGATTAGAGGGCTTCTACCTACTATTAAGGCCCAGCATTCGTTAAGTCGCATTCATTCCACCGGAGACCATCGGAGAGGTCACGTGTCTTTTCACGCCCGATTTAAAAAAAATCATGTACATATATTGGATATTTTTTTATCTTTTAGAATATGTATATGTATACACAAAAAATATTTTTATAATTTTTTTTAACTCCTTACCTTTCAATAACTCATTCTTTTTCAAAACCATATAATTATTTCGAATAAAAACTTATTTTTTCCATACAACGGTGTTTGAAGAAAAAAATCATTTACGTAAAATGCTACCCAGATTTACAGAAAATTGAGTTGCGACTAATGAAATGCTGGGCCTTAATATGACTTTTGTGATATTATGCTGAAAGCTTTGTTTTGTCAAAAGGTTTCAATGAATTTCGTATATTTTTAAAGTCGTGATTTAAATGGTTTATTTAATTATTTTGAGAGGTTATTACGGTACGTAAAATTATTATTTGTTCCGCTTTAAAGCTTAATTTTACAGTTAGAGTATCAGACGGGTCAGTGGATAGTCACCCGATTAAATAAGAGGAGACCTCAGGTTCAAATCCTGGAGCAAACGGGTTATTTATTAGATTTGATTGCTATGAGCAATAACTGTCATTGTATTGATAATGACTATTATTTATAATTAAAAAATACCGTTTATAGATTTTTTTTATCATTACGCCTATCCAAGTGAGACTAAACAGTTCATAGTTCATAAGTATATCAGTATTTCAAATAAGAAAAACCATTAATTAATTTACTAACTCAGAGATAAAAAAAATGTAAATAAATAAACGGAGATTCTATTATCTGCCGAACAATAAAACAGTAAAAAATATTTATTTTAGAGACATACTCGTACATAAGTCTTATTGTCTTACTTATCGTGTTTATACAATATTTAAAAAAAACATGTCAACAACTTAAAGATTCATGTTTTATTTCTACGAGACCATGAGTCTTTTGATGAGTTGAAGCAAAGTAAATGAAATCTTGTTTTGTTTTGACATTTCTTGCTGGAGCTTTTTGAATAACCTAACGTCCAAGTGACTCTGAAATCTAGCTATGGCTTATGCAACACCGCTTATCATGACCCTACTTAGGCTTCAACTTTTTATGTTTTATAGCCTATGCCTACTCGTGAGTGGATTTACTCTTTATGTTTAAAGTTACAATAATTTCATGTAATTCATCAGTGAAAATTCTAGGCAAAAACACTCGCTAGGAGCTGAATTTTATAAAATAGCACAACTATATACTATGCCGTCTTTTGTCGTTGTTAAATTTCTACTAGTTTAAAATTGATGACCATGTTTTTATGCATATTTTTACAGGTGTATACAGTTTTATAAAACTACCCCGTTACAATAGTAATTTCAATACAATTTGCACCCGACGCGAAAGTGTTAAATAGTCATTTCAAATGGAAAAAATATGTTTTCAGATTGGCATGATTGTCTTGCAAGAAATTCTTTATACGACAAAAAAAGCAAAGGGCACAAGTATTTTAACTTTCAATAGTTTAATAGTTATTTTTATCATATGTCGATATCCGATACTCAAACTAAATCAAAGATTGATTAATCGTTTCGGCAGTCACTTTGAATATCTCCATTTTTTATTGTACTTTTACTTGGTAGATCTTGGTAAATCTATTGTGGCGCGTGTTTCGATACCTTGAATATTATTATCGGATGCAGTTACGGAGTTTGATAATGATGTCGATTACATCGAAACGCGTGCCTAGATTTATCTTTATTCTTTTTTTATCTTCATTCTTTTTTAATAATAGATTTTTAAAAAAGAATGAAGATGATTGAAATAGTATAAATAAAAAAAGTACGATAAGACAAGTCTCGAGAATTCAAATCAAAGAAGTGAAAACATTTTTACCTAAAATATAATTTTATTGATACAATTTATTTATTTTAAAACAAATTATTTATTTATTTAAACCTCATGTACAGAAAAGAAATATGCACATTGGCGGGCTTATGGAAAGGCAATTTCTTCCAACCAATAAAAAACAGACTAGTTATATTGGTCAAAACGTTTGATACCTTATATAGCTGTTTGGAATCAGAAGGTAGATATTACTTGAACATTGAAATGAACATGAATTACAAATTGATGATAATAAGGGAGGCAAAGTAATTAGAGAGTTTAGGAAAGGAGGTAGAAGAGAAGGAAAAACTGAGGGAGGAGGTTTGATGGACAGTTTGGATTCTAATGATAGATAGTAATATCTCAGACGTTTCTTAAGAGTTATTAGAGAAGGTGCATTTTTTACGAGGAGATGTATTTCATTCCATAGTATTACATACATAAGAGTAAAATATATAATATTCCCGGTGACTAATTTTCTTATTACTCATTTTAGAATTAAAGTTTACATGGTTAGGTAGGTACCAAAAATAACAAAATTAATAAATGAATTCTTATTTTTCTAGCCCAGAGCATCATTGCAGTTCAGTTGAAGATGGTGATGAAGGGAAACAGCTCCCCTTTGGGGGACTATTCGAACGGGGGCTTCAGCGGCTCCACGCAGTCCGTGGGCCCGCAGGAGGTGCACGGGGGCCTGCAGGGGAGCAACGAATTAATATGTGAGTATCTAAAATATATTATACATGATTCATTTTGACATCTCAAGATAGACGAACAAGAATATGGAAGTCTAGACATTTAAAGGGCTTGCGACCGTCAAAGGCTGGTTTAAGTGTACACTTTACACACGTGTAACATTCACCAATTCTACCCATGATTGACAAGCACACTGCTCAAATTCTCGAAACTTCTAGATATATTGATCAAACTTGCAAAACAGTATGCGCGAGTTCACAATAGCCATCTATGGTGGTATGAGGAAAGCTTTTATTAAGCAGAGACTCTTTTCATTTGTATGTGAGATCCGAATCCTGGATTATATTCACATGTTTGAGAAACGCTTTGAAAACTTATTTTTTTATTATTATTTTGGCTTACAATTTGACCAGTTAATTTATTTACAACATTTTAAGTGTGTCTAAGCGTGTGGATTTTTTTTTTCATAATCTGTTTTGCTCGTTATGAGAGGTACCACTGTATTTGTTAAATTACTCGATAAGAAATTATTTTTGCGCAGTATCATAAAATACTCCAATCATATAACACGTATTTATATTATAATATAAACACGGGTCATTCGAAGTCCATTAGAAAGACACGTAGTGTCGTTGATTTAAGCATATATCTCTTGTAAAGTTTATCAAAACTGAGATTATTACGTGGTTTTCCATTGTCAACGACGCCATTTTAATCAAAGGTTAAGCATATTGCCTGATAAAAGGCGCATCGAACCGTTAAAAAAAATTACTGAACTCATTATTTTTATAATCTAAATTATGTTATGTTACATCATAATTTAATTTTTAAGACGATAGTGGTAAAATATAACTACCAAACGATTTTTTATTTTATTTAATAATATCCCTCACAAATTTATTATTAACAACATAGAAAAATAACGTGATATTTCCGTATCACAATAATCTAAAATGATTACGAACTAGTAATTATGAATTACCGTTTTTCTTAAATATAAATTTAATATTTATTTCAAATTACTTATTGCTTCAGACTAAAAATCGTCTGTGGTCATTTCTTTATCAAAATATAATAATGACTTCCCTGATAATAGAGTAATTGTGTTATTCCTTTAAGTGTAAAAAATTAATAATGTAGGCAGTTACTTTAAATTGTGAAGGTTTAGCAAATTTTTGTCACATTTTAAAACTGCTTCAAAAAAATATTATGTCGATATTGACATTGTACTTATAAGTGCTATTTTTCTATTGTAACTTTTTGCTGACAGTTTTAATCGCTTTGCAGCCGCCATCATCAAGCCTTTTCTTATATTTTTTCAGTCTATACAATACCCGTTTTGTGTATTTGACATAAAGAGTAGTGTTTTTCTAATACGGTTTTTTTTTTTAAATTGATAAAAATCATTTCAGTAATCAGTGACTCTGTAATCCAAATGGATTACAGAGTCACTGATTTTTGATATTTTAGATTAACGAGTGATTTGTTTTGTTGACCAGTGACCGACGATGGTTCCAGTATGTCGTGGAAGGAGTCCATGAAATCCGTAATACCCTGGACGAGAGAAAAGGCTCAGAAGTTCTTCACCAAGAAAACACTTTATAAAAGACTACCCATTCTCACCTGGTTACCTAAGTAAGTATAATTTTCAAAAATATATGTTGACTTTTTTTTAAATTCTTATATTTGGTATTTTATTTTACATATCGCTCACTCCTTTCAACAACGTCATATATCAAAAATCGTTAATTTTCAGTTGTGCATGTTTTCGTAATGCTCAGTAAATGTTTTATATCCCAGCAAAAGCGGCATATTTTTAATTTAATATTTACCCGCTACAGGGCAGAAATTGTTGTTTTTGCATTTTGAAGAAAAGATTTTTTTATAATTTTTTTAAATATCCTAAATATTTTTTAAATGGAGAAAAAACATTCAGGTTTTACCTAACAAGATGTGTTGCACAGTAAAAAGTTCAATAAGTGGCTTGATATTTATTTTTAATACATGGTATTATATTTTTAAACTTTAAAAACGATCTCCTGAAAAATCAAGTTTTATGATACAAATATGATGTTGTTATATATTGTGTCATATATGAACTGATATATTACTTATTATAATATTTTTTAACAAACAATTTGTATACTACTAGCAAAAGGAATACTCAATAAATTTACAACATGTCAAAATATTAAACTGTAATAATATATAAGAAAAAACTTTTATGTACCTATGTTTTAAAAAATAAATTAAAGTGTCTCCGCTGTCTACACCAGGGATGGAAAGTCTGTGCCACTTATAACAAAAGCAGATCTTTTTATTTATTGTGAAACCCATTTAACGCTTATATTACCTACTCCTTACTTCATATCTGTATCATCTCAATGTATAATTATAATTTCAAAGCATCAAACCATCTGTGCATTATCTGTGATAAGGATCCCAGAGATATTTTTGGCACTGTACAGCTAAATATTGAAAGACCTATAAGATTCTCATGGACCCTTATCATATGTAATGGTGTATAGGACATTGCATTGGAATGACATGGTGTTAACTTGATTGTGAATGACATGGGATAAGGTAAACTGAGAAGCGTAATACAAATCAAATATTTGAGTAAAAAAAAATTACATTAATTTCTAATGTGGATAGTGATTAAAATGCAAAACATTTAATGTATACATCTAATAAACGAAAACAGAAATATGACTATGATAATGTAGATTAATATGACAAGGAATAAAAACAATTATGCATCCAATTGGTGGTGTTCAAAATCAATCTGACGATAAGACAAACATAAATTTCTCCATTACGATAAGGGTCTGCATAGCTTAGGGGTTAAAGCACCTGTCTGGATATCAAAGGATACATGTTCGAATCATATTTATATTGTCATAACAATTATTTCCCTTCCTTTGTTAAAATCACTTAATATTTATATCGATCATCGCCAGAAATACAGCCCAAGACCTTGCGCATGAAAGCCAAATATCCTTGCCACTACACTACAGAGCTCAATATTATTGCGCTCCCTTAAGATTAAACCTTAAATAATAATTTTAGTATTTTTATTATTTAAAATAATAATGAATTCTTTTATTTCAGATATAATTCTGAGTATGCGGTGGGAGATCTTATAGCAGGAGTCACGGTCGGCTTGACAGTGATCCCCCAGTCTTTGGCATACGCTAACATCGCCGGAGTACCTGCTCAAGTAAGCACTATATTTAATTTGTTTATATTTAAATGTCTCATTTATTTCACATGTATTATTCATTTGTCCTGGCAATGTCATGTGCACTGGATCGAAAACAAATTTTGTTTTTTTTTTGCTTCACTCTCAGATGTTTAGATGACCTTTTCTGAGTTGTGAATACATTGTCTAACTTGACGTAGGTACCTATTTACTAAGATAAGTAATATGTTGAATTTTAAATTACAAACTAATTAATCATTATGCCGTTTCGATTCTCTTATCAAGAGATATAATATATAGCCTGAAAATGGTGTTAAAACGAGGATGTGTAATCATACATGAGGTAAAAATCTGGAGAATTTACTTCAATTTTAGAACATTCTGAATGGAATATTCAATGGCTTGTTTCTTTTAAATAATACATTGAAACACCTTTTGACCCATCAAATACTTGAAGCGTCACACGATACATGAATTACAATCTCAGTTCACTAGCTTAATGATATTGTCCCCTTAAAAAAACATCCATAAAACATGTACGTATTGATTCCATCAAACAGGTATATCCTTTTTTTACAGTAGCTATTGAAGCATACTTGATTTTTTGTTTGTTGAATCGAGTAGTTTTTAGATAATGTTTATTTATGAACAAGTTATATAAAAAAATATGACGATGCAATATTTGAAAGAATTGTATCAGTTTGAGTTTTGTATTAAGACCCCTGGTAGTCGATTAGAGTGAATATAAAACTGATTTAATAAGAATTAAAAGTCCCAAACATTTTTATTAACTGGTTTTGCATATTAGTGGACACATTGCTGAACAGTTTTACTTCTAATGCATAGTTCTTAAGTTTTATAGTTCTTAGGTTATGAAACGTGGTTAAGTCTATTCTCTTATAGGGTTACTTCATTCATCCTGATAGTTTGGGACATATCATTGTTATTAACAGTAGTATACCAAAATCATGACCCAGAAAATCTCTTATTTGTCAAACGCCACTTGTGTCATTATGGGCATGGACGATAGTCAACTGATAACAAGCAAAAAAACAGCCAAACTTTAATTTTCAATAATTGAAAATAAACAGCACCATATTACTATCTAGTACAATCTTACATCTGAGTTATGTCTCACTATATGTTATATTTTATATTTTACAGCACGGTCTGTATGGATCCTTCCTCGGTGCCTTTGTGTACATTTTCCTGGGAAGCTGCAAGGATGTTCCCATGGGACCAACAGCTATCGCTTCCCTCATGACGTACCAGACTGTTGGAAGTAAAGGATTCGGAATTGAACACGCTATTCTTCTCACATTCATGGCCGGGCTCATCGAACTTCTCATGGGAGTTCTCGGTTTAGGTAAGCCATTTTAAATATGACTTTACTTAATATCAACATATTAGCTAATATTTTTACATGTTAATATGCAAAACTGTGGTAAACTCCCATTCATTATGGGAAGGGCAAATATTACCAACTGGTGCAAGTATGTATTTGCAATTACTTTAGTTTTAACAGCTGGTTGTCAGCATTCTGTGTTAAATTTTATGCTTAGTTTTAATAACATTTCAGATTTATTACTGTTTATATAATAATGAAGTATTCCAAAGCAGTCAATCATTTGAATAAATCTGTGAAATATGATAATGTAACTACTAATGCCATCTAGGATCCTGAATACTAAATAAATCATGTTGATCACACATATTTAACATTACAAAAAAATGTGATTTAGTAATTACATTATAGTTAATGAATATAAAAGCTAGATTCATATCTGTGCACCGATTTTAATTCCTCTTTTCTTTGGACCAGCTTTTGAATCTCCTTTAGGACATGACATTCACATTAAAAGTTATTTTGAAAATAATTTTTCTTGGCATATATCTGTCTTCATTGATGTTTAATATTAAATCATCATGTTACCATAATCTTTTTTTTAAATGAGGTATTATACCGCCACCAAGTCTCCAATATTGTTTAATTTCTTAAATATTACATTAATTGAAACAATTGATAAAATCTATATACGTGCTTGGTCTCCTCTTGTTCAAGTAATTTATGAAAGGTAACAAAAATTTGAAAGTCATAATATGTTTGATTAATGTAATTTATGAAAGGTAACAAAAATTTTAGTCATAATATATTTGATTTGTGCTAATATTTTTTTGACAATCCCTTGGCTCGGTAGAAATAACATAGGCATATATGTGAAGGTACATTACATCACAGTAATAATGGGCATTGAACAAGTTTTCCACTCAGAGTGTCGGCAGACTGGACAATATAGACAAAGGTCAATGAATAGTTAACTGCAGGAGAAGGCGACATCACATGACTTGACAAACATGTGACTTACTCAATAAAAGTTTGTTCCATTATAATAGTCGATTTAATCATGTAAATATTCCTGTTCATGTTAAATAAAATTTGCATATGAATTCAATAGGACGTAACAAATAAATATAGTGATAGATGACAAAAAACTATCAGTAAAAATAGTTTATACAAAAAATAAAATGATAAACTTTTTTAGGGGAGTTTGACATATGCATTAATGCCAAGTTACATGGATCCATCATGAATCATCTATGTGATTTTGTGTTGAAGCAGGCAAAGTAGATTCCACATGACTTTGATTTAAATATTGTTTTATCAATGATTATTTATTTGTTAGTTACCTATAGATAAATAGAAAATGAGAAATGTCTATGCAGTTAAATTACTAAACGCATATGCAATTCCAATTGCCCCAGCTATTTTTACTCTTCTCCTTTTCTACTTCTATAGTAAGTACCCTCTATTCCTTCTCTGTTCCCTTTTCCATATTGTAATTGTTTTTCACCCTGATTTCCTTCATTTACATAATCTGCAACCCACCAAATTCATTCCACTCCTACATCCATGAGTCTGGAGCACAGGACTGATTATCTTGCTTTAACAATTAAGTGAAAATCACATTGATTTGGCGCGGTGCTCTATCATCAATAAATAATGCATAATCAAGTAAATAATTAGATATTGGTACCATCAACCAAGCTAGGATACAAAATGCCAAACCCTCTTCTAGTGAAATGGAAGGCCTGTTGGCCACAGTCAACAGTCCGGCTTCTCCTGAGGAGTGCAACGTGGTTTGCTCCACCAATGAGCAAACGCTGAGAAGTTCCTGATTGGTCCACACTAGTTTATCCTTCCTGTTCCTAACACAGATTAAAATAAAACACGTTCTTATCCAGAAGAAACAAAATTCCACTAATTGATCTATTATAAACCTTGTACATAATAAGCAAGGTAAATAATAAATACAGCTTCCATTTAAAAAATAAATCAATATTATTTTGGCAGAACATATATGTATTATGAAGACGTCTAGCCTTGAGTAATAGTTACATAGTCACATATTATAAAATATTGGATGTATTAATTCTTCACTCGTGCAGAGCTTTCAACCTTTGATCATTGTAATAAAACATGTATTAAAGCGCCATTGTTAACAATACAATCAGCATCCATCATATTATTTCTGTATGTGTGATTTATAGCAATTGAAGTTGTCACCAACAATCAATATCCATCTGGATTAATTAAAATAAACACTTTAAATGATGATAACATTCGCCATACTAAAAGTTGTTTTGCAAAAAAGGAATAGCAAATTTATTATGAAGTTAAGAGTTTGAATACGAAATGAGATCTGTAATAAAATAGTATGTTTTATTGAATATATCTGCGAAATGTGTGCATACAAATGATTGTTTATAAAGACCTTGGTAATCTAGGCTAGTAAAAGGAATATCATTTCTTACGTAGAGCCATAAATTTGTAAAATTGTCATACTTTAAAAAAAAATTATTACATATTGTAAGTATAAGAGCACAGGGCACAGTGATAAGTATGGATATATGTACATATATGGAATACTTAGGAAAATAATTATTAGTATGAGTATGATTATAAAAAGGTATGGGTATGGCATCCCAAATGTCCTTGCCATTACTGCTAGTGAGCTTTTCTCACCTGGTTTTACTCCTACATTTTCCTTATCCTACATATCAGTATAGTCCTCCACCCTGAGCTCCATTATTTATGTCCCACTAAATATAATCCTCTCCTGGATGCAAGAATCTCGATCAAAGGACTGATCAGTTTGCTTTAATTTAATTTATGATAAAGTTAACACTGCTTTGATTTCATGCAGTACCCTATACACCTTCCGAATGTCAATTGGGATCAAATATTAAATAAATAAGTAGACACGTTTTGGAATTTGTCCCATTAAGTAATCTTGCTGAAATTAGTTTTAAAAAAATTTGATCTCATAAGAAATATCTAACCGCTTTCTTTTCACATCCTCTAATTTATCATATTTTATCTTCCAGGATTTTTGATAGACTTTGTATCCGGCCCCGTGTCTTCGGGCTTCACATCAGCAGTGGCCCTCATCATCCTGACATCGCAAATGAAGGATATCCTGTGCATCAAGGTGAAAGGATCCACCTTCCTCCAGCAGTGGGTGTCCATATTTTCCGAGATTCACAACACGCAGCCATGGGACGTAGTTCTGGGAATATGCTGCATTGTTGTACTATTGCTCATTCGGGTAAAAACAAAATACTAATATTCCCTCTTCCAAGATAAAGCATTAGATATTGATATAGTAAATTCCACAGCATTCCTATACATTAATTTATTTTCTGCCAGCTTCTTTATGGTCTGCAAGTCAGTCCAGTGTTCTATACAATTATAGGACCCTTGCCTGAATAAGTTCAGTTATTTTTCACAGAATTTGAATGACAATAAATAGGTTTATTTCATGAGCCGAATCTTGGCGAAGACAGCGATAAAAAAAGTCTGTTCAAGTTCAAGTATTCCTATCAAATATTATTTCAATCTTCACAATTCAATCTTTGACTTCTCATTCTCATTTCAGGTGATAGGAAATGTCAAAATTGGACCCGCCGAGGATGAACTAAAAACTACTAACCACAAAGTCATCAATAAGACACTGTGGATCTTTGGGGCTGTGAGGAATGCTTTTGTGGTCATCATCTGTGGACTTATTGGTTATTCCTTTACTTTCGATGGGAGTGAACCACCAATGAAACTCATCGGTAAGATATATTCTTAGCGAAACATACTGTTGTGTTTTATGACGTTATTTAGTCCTTATTGTAAACTTACCATGTAACATGTTTATGACACTCTTTGAAACTAGTATTATAACCATTCCTTGAGGTAGTTTTTGTAAAAATATACCATAATATAATATGTATATAGATTGTAGCAATCGTTGCCTGGTTGCATATGTATTTGTTCATTTTAAACCCAAATATATTTTAACTTGATTTATTTGATCAAAATTAATTAGAGAAAAAACCTTAAGCACTTTTTTTCTAAATGATCTAAGGAGCACAAATATGCATTGACCTGATTACCTTGCTTTCATGTATTTAACACAACGTCAATCTGATGCAATGCTCTATGCACCATTAGGTGTGAGTAAGGGTTTAGAAGGAAAAGTAGAAATTTTTCATTAAAAAAATCCGAAGTGTGTTTTCTTAGTTTTTTATAGATGTGAGGAGTAAGTTTTGTGTAATATTAAAACATTTTCAGGTTACATTCCCCCCGGCCTTCCTGAGTTAAAGCCACCAGCGTTCAGTTACACCCAGGGAAACTCAACATTCGGCTTTATTGACATGTGCTCTGATCTTGGCTCCGGACTGATTGTAGTTCCTCTCATAGCTCTGCTGGAGAATATTGCCATTTGCAAAGCTTTTGGTGAGTTAGTCATTTTAATATAATATTTTTTCAGTATTAACCGCTTAAAGTATTTAATTGTTTATTAATTAACACGTAAAAAACATGAATTTGAGATACGTGAATGACAATGCGGGTCAAATTGTGTACATGTGAATGTGAGGTACATACAATGTACTTTCACTTTGTTTATAGCAAAAAAACCTTTATTTTTGTTGCTATAAATGGAATTTGAATATCCTCAAAATTTCATCTACCGGATGTATAAAATTAACTAATTTAAAAATGTCAAACTGTAGCTATTCCTTAAAGGCTTATAAAAATTCATTTGTATACAGGATAAAATCAGCTTAAGTATATTTATGTAAATGAGTAAAAATGTGTTTGATATTTGTTGTTCTGATGAAAATACTTCATGACAAATGAAAATAAATTCTATTATTTTCTCATTTTCAGCTAATGGGAAGACGGTGGATGCAACCCAAGAACTTCTGGCTATGGGCGTGAGCAACATCGGCAGTTCCTTTGTGCAGGCGTATCCCTCCACAGGATCTGTGGCCCGTGCAGCCGTCAACCATGCTTCGGGAGTTAAGACTCCTATGGGCGGACTTTATACAGGTTAGTATTAATATAAAAACATATAATTGCCATAAAATGAGATCAAATACTATATTCTAAAACTTTGTTTATTTTGAGATTTTACGGACTTCATTACATACATAAAATATGTTATAAATAACAACTGATTTGTTTCCAGGGTTCTTGGTGCTTCTGTCACTCTTGTTCTTTACACCATACTTTGCCTACATTCCAAAGTCCTCGCTGGCTGCAGTCATTATCGCAGCTGTGATCTTCATGGTGGAAGTTCACGTTGTCAAACCTATGTGGAGATCTAAAAGTTAGTGGTTTTTGTTATTTATCATTCAAATAAAGTAAAGAAATCCAAAAGAGCTAGTGATCGATTAGATTCATCCCATAATCTAATAAAAAATAGTACATTATACTTCTCAATAGTTTTTTTTTCCATGTGCATATTGCATTGAGTTCCATTTTCAAATAGAGTACTCAAATTCAACCAAAAAGTAAAGCCAAATTGTATACACAAAAAAATGTAAACAGATGTCAGCAAAAGTTTATTCTTTAGAAAAAATAAGTAATCATTTCATTTAAATAATAGAGTAATGCATGAAAATGCCTAAAGAACGAATAAATAAAGAAGGTTATAGTAAAATCCATAGAGGATTGTAGGAAAGTGTTTTCCACAGTGTTATAATCTCAATGAATTTTACTCACAGATTACGTTTATTTTCAGAATCTGATTTGATCCCTGGTATTGGTACATTCATCTTCTGCTTGGTTCTGCCTCTGGAGGTGGGAATCCTGCTTGGTATCGGCGTTAATGTCGTCTTTATTCTTTATCACGCTGCACGACCCAAGTTATCCGTGGAAACACTTACCGTAAGTAAATTTTACATGTCACCACTGAAAAATATATTTTTAGTTTTACCTTATATCTAAAATAGGTACTAAAATATCTTTTCAAAATTAAATTTGTTTATAGTTGACAGATGTATTTTTTTATTTTATTTATCTATTTGTAAGGTACATTGAGTTAACAATACATTTGTTTGCATTAGGTAAAGAACATTTTAAAGTAATTTTCAAATTATCTTTTTTACAGATGACCATAATTTATGATGATTAATTTTTTTCAGAGTCGCGCTGGAGACCAGTATCTGATGCTAACACCAGATCGCTGCCTAATCTTCCCTTCAGTCCATTACGTCCGTCGTCTGGTCACCAAGTATTCCATGCGCCAGTCCCTTCCTGTGGTGATTGACTGCACACACATATATGGTGCCGACTACACAGCTGCGAGGGTCATCGAGTCTTTAACTGCCGACTTCAAAGCCAGGGGACAACCGCTATTTTTCTACAACTTGAAATCCAGTGTTTGCAATACGTTTGAAGGACTTAGTCCGACAGAATTCATAGTATTTTATGATTTTGATGACATTGACCGGCTCTTAAAGGAAAGCTCATGCTATAAACCAAAAGATATTAATATTGTGTGAAACACATTCAGATAAATTCTACGAATATTAAAAAAAAAAAAAAAAAAACAGATTCAATGAAAAAAAATATTCATCAAATAGCCACTAATTGAAACTTGCTGTAATTATTGGAGAAAAAACGTAGTTCAAAAAAGGATAAAAATGGCTTTGTTTCTTAGAGCATTTTTTTATTGCCAAACTAATTATAATTTATTGTAAAATACACATATTATAATTATTCAAAATGAGATTTATCCTTCTAAATACTAATGGTCGCAGCCCTAATGCCATCATTTGATTAATATTTGTAGTGACAAATATTTCTAACACAAATTTATTATTATTGCTTTAGATAACAATGTACCTTCTATATCATTTGATATTTCATTCAATAAAATAATAGGTTAAGGTTCATATATTTAGATGTGTGCACATAGTGAATATGCTTTTTAGTTGTCTTATAAAAAGTGCATTCGCTAGCCATTAAAAATTAAATATAAAAGGGCCCTCTATGTATAGAATTTAGCATATAGGCTTGAAGTTACTAAATGAGTTGTTATTTTTTATAATTAAATATTATGCAATCATATTCCTTGCCGTAGTGTCGAAAAACTTCTATGAAAATGTATAGAATTTTATCAGACATTTAATTTCTGTAGCAGTATTAGATCATTTGTTTTATAAATGTTCAGTTATTAGATAAATTATTTATTAATTATATATTTTTCCTTTTATATAAGCTTCTCAATTTTATGAATATTTTCATATTCAACCATTCCCGTCAAAACATTGTACACACTGGTTAATATTAGGATAGTTGGTAATTAGTAAATGTACTCAAAGTGAATATATGCATGGCCTGGAAAAAGATGTGCATTTTGGATGTATCCAAGATTTGCTCCAATGTGCGTGATTTTATTATAATTTGGGCAAATTCACTGGAACAAAATAATCTTTATGTAACTGGCATTTACTATATTTTGCTGGGAGGGAATTGATATAATCAAACTAATTTACTAATTTTATAATGAGACAACTCACCATAGAAGCATTAGATTACATTTATAATAGCTTTTGAGAAAAATGATTTCGAAAAGCTTACAAAATGATCATTATATTTTAATTAGGATAGTTATACTAAGGTAATTAGCCTCCATTTATACATATTTTCTGTGATTTGTTACTGTAAATTTAAGAAGTAATCATAAATATTTTTTTTACTTCATAAAATGAAGCTGTGTAGTGATCTTGCTTTCATGTTTAGTAATTTGGATAGAGATTCGCACTGTATTCAAAAAAACTTTTCCATTTGAATGGTTTGGAATCATTTAGTAATACATAAATTGACCAAATTGTCACCCGACACTAAACTATGTAAGATAAATGTATTTTTTAAAATGAAAATAAAATATAAAATAAAAAATAACAGTTTTATTTATTGTTTGTGTAACATATAACTAGGCGAGTTCATAATATTTTTTTATATTATATATACAGAAGCTATCCATAAAGATCTTTAATTCTTACCACTCAGTAGGCCAGACATTCTGGCCCGTATGATTCAAGTAGGCCGTGGGCCACAATGTCTGGCCCGGCGCAGTTATATGTTTATTTACCGATTTCTCTAGCACCCAAGTACAGTATCTACTCAATGAATTAGGGCCACGCAGAATTTCGCGCAATTTCTCAATTCAAACAGGAATAACTCAGAGAAAACCTTGAATAAAACAACATTGAATTTTATTTACACAAGAACACTTTATTACGCTTAAATTATGCATATATTTTCATATAAATATAGTTAGTATTTATTATTTCCACCTTTGGCAGAAATAACTGCCTCAATTCTTTTTGGCATACTTAAAATGCACTGTTTTATCGTGTTTTTTATTTCTTCGTCTTCTGACCTAATTTTTTGAATTTTTTTTTTAGACAGTCTACTGTCGGATTTGAGAATGAGTATACCTTATTTTTTAACATGCTCCATACGTTTTCTATAGGATTAAGGTCCGGAGAATTTCCAGGCCAGGGGAGCAAAGGCAGATTTTTGTTAGACAAAATTTTTATTATTGATTTAGCCCGGTGGCAAGGTGCCCCATCCTGCATGAAGGTGTATGGACCTTCTGTTGGGTCGAGTGTATGGTAGAAGGGCAATAAAATTCGTTCGAGGACCTGCTTATAGGAATTTTGGTTCATTGTTCCTTCCACGAAAAACAACGGCCCAGGTAAATTGTTAATAATACATGACCATATCATTGTTGCAGGGGGGTGTTTGATAACTTTAACCACACAGGCCTCATTGTAACGTTCCATTGGTGTTCTCCTGACGAATCGACGGCTCTCTGTCACGGCTTCTAACCGGCACTCATCACTAAAGATGACCTGAAAAATAATGAAAATTTAAGTTTAATTCAAATATATAAGTTTATTGACTAAAATGATATGTTGAAAATTCAATTTAAATAAATACCTTTTTCCAATCATCTACCGAGTAATTTCGATGTAGCCTGGCCCATTTTAATCGATCCGCTTTCATTCGTGGTGTCAATTTTGGTACTTTTACAGGGCGCCTGCATTTCAGATTTACTTCGTAAAGACGTCGCCTCAGTGTTGATACCGATATATTTATACCCTCTTCTTCCAATTTTATTTTTAATGTTTTTGCTGATGCACTTCGGTTTTCTAAGGCACTTTGAACGATTTTTTGATCAGTCCTCGGTGTTGTTTTTCTAATCTTACGACAGTTCTTTCGCTGATTGCTGGTGGCGGGTGACTGATTTTTTATTGATTTTGAAATTTTGTCCACTGTTTGACGAGAAACGTTTTCTTTTTTTGAAATTTCTCTATTAGATAGTATTCCTAATTTCAGTAGCACTATAACACTAGACTTTTTTTCCTCAGAAATGTCTTTACTTTTTCCCATTTTGTCCTTTTCAAAAAAAACACTTGTGTTTACAAAAAAAAATTATACTTTATGAACTAAAATTAAAAATTAAGTTTTTTTCACAAGACACGATAACTATATAACCTCTCTGAACAAAACAACAATCAGAACTCAAGAAACTTCACTAATAAATGAGATAGGGCTTTTTTTTGAACTTTCAACTATCTGTCTACCTGTGCTAATTAGGGACCTTTCTCAGAAAAAGGGTTTAAAATTTTGTAAACGCTTAAATAATCCAGGTATATTTTACATATTATTGAAGGTAATATACATGATATTAGATGTCAATAAAAAACTTAAAGTATTTATGTAAAATAAATGTAATAATCCAAAAGATTTCAGAGTATTCAAAAAAATAATGGGTGGCCCTAATTCATTGAGTAGATACTGTATATTCTACGAAAAAAAAATCAGGAAATACGGTGAATCATCGCAAAAATTTTAAAAACTCAACATTTCTTCAATAAAACTTTCCATTACTTATAGGAATATATATTATAGGAAAAATAGATTATCATTTTGGGTGATAGAATATTTGTCATATGCTTATATTTTTTGGGACTGTCAGTCGTTATCCTGCATTAACGACGGTTCTCCAAGGATACTCCCACATTTTGCGTCAATTTTTTGGTTTTTTGGAGCTATTATATTTAAAAATTTTGCAAAATTAGTGTTAGTAGTTAAAATAACATTTGCCAGGAGAGCCAAAATATTTATTTTAATGGTAGAAAAATGTCACATTTTTTTGATCACGGTAGCTGATCAGTTATGAGAAAAAATGGTCAGAGTGGAAACAAATAAATATAAATAATATAATATAATCATTTGTGCATTCACTAAACAAACATTAAACGTTTGCAGGGTTTGTATGTTAACTGACATTGTATGTCATTAAATAATAATTATAAATAAAAATATGATAAGAAAACAAAAAAATAAGTTTTATAATACATGTTTGATAAAGTGCATACTTATTTTTTTTTAAAGATTATTAATATCTCTATGTATCTTGATTTCTTTAAAGATATTTCCATTTTCATACAGTAGGTCCGCAAGCAGATAAATAAATTCTTTTTTTGCTGTTATATTAAGTAGTAAACAAATTATAGATGCAGATTTTTAGTGTACATTGGTTTACTCACTGAAAAAATAATATTTACTCAAGTTATCTGAAGCTAAAAGGAGATAAAAAGCATTTAAGAGATCAAATAAGATTAAAAAATTATACTTTGCATGAGGGATTAGGAAATGGAGTTTCCACAAGCAATTCAATGTAGGGTTTTTAAAAGTAGATTATTCGTTGAATTCAAAGTTAATTATACAAGTATAAAATGTAATAATTTTCCATTGCTATTACTTTTAAAATAGATATTAAATCACAAGATTACAGCATAGTAAAGATTAGAACCTCCAGAACTCAGAATAAAATCCAAGATACTATAATAGAACTAGACAACATTTTTTCAATATTGTATGGGCATTGTTTATTAACGTTACTATGAAGTATCAAGCTATCACCAAAAATGGTCAGGATTTTATTTTGATTTTGATATATATATATATATATATATATATATATATATATATATATATATATATATATATATATATATATATATATATATATATATTTGTGTATGTGTGTGTGTGTGTATATATATTTGTCAGTGAAATCAATTTTAGTACTGTGTGGAATTAGTATTTGGGAATGAATGGGAAATGTATGGAAAATCTATTCATAGATTATTATAATTGTAATAAAAGTTTTTTTTTATTTGACTTTAAATAAAATACGAGGGAACCTCTCATAAGGAGCACCTCTCATAACGCACAAGGAGCTAAAATAAAGTGAAAAAAGCTCCTTTCACAAGCAATATTTTGCATAACGAGTTACAGAGAAAGGGCAAGTCCCCTTTTCATGAGATTCACTTGTGAGCTGATACTTCTGTGACTTGGGAAGGAGTTACCAAGAAGACCTTCACTTCTGCTTGGAAAATACTTTGGCCAGAGAGTGTTGTCAAATGTGATATTGAAACAGTACCTGTGGAGTTTACAGTCAACGAGATTGTGTCATTGGCCAATATCATAGGACTCAAGGTGGATAAAAACGATATTGTAGAGCTTGTGAAAGAGCATAACCAAGTGCTGACCACCGAAGAGCTTATCGAGTTGGATCGGGTTTCACAGCAAGATATTATCGAGGAGAGCTTGTTAATGGAGGAGGAGGAAGTAGCAGAGGAACAATCTTCAAACGCAATAAGAGAAATGCTGAAACCATGGGAATCTGTTGCATCGTACGTTACGAACCATCACTCTAATAAGAAGGTGGCTATTAGTACTAAAAATTTATTCAATGATAATGCTGTGACGAATTTTGAAACGCCGGCAAAAACAAGACAGACGGTTAAGTTGTCTTAAAACAGTTTAATAGGTTAAATAATTCATTATTTGTCAAAAATTCTTATATTTATTTAAAAAAATTCAAATCTAAATTGTATTCCAAGTTGTTTTCAATTTATAAGTAATTTTATTTGAATAAAGGTTAGTAAAAAAATGTTTACAAAATTGAGTATTCTCTCGGCATGGAAAGCATTAATGTATTTAACATGCTGGAACAAATTATGCTCGTTATAAGAGGTTCCACTGTAATGATATCTCTATCTACCTATATTTTTTACGCTAAGTTGCTGCCAAAAACCTAGTATGTACTGCAAACAAAGACAAACCAATGACGACATAGAAATGTATTACGTTCAATGGGTCTAGATAGGCTCTAAAAAAATATAGCTTTTCAAATATTTGATCTTCAAAACAAATTCTATATAGAGGAGTGATATCAATTATACTAACTTAGTGAATAATTTGCCTCTGTACTAATATCTCCTGAATTAATCTCGAATTCAACATAATAATCTACATTAAATATGATTATTTTATCATGGATGTGCATTAATAGAGTTTTGATTGAAGAAAACATTACAAAAGAATAAGTGCTGCTAATATTATACAAATATATAGTATGTAAATTAAAAATATTGTTTACGCAAGTCTAAAGTAAGCCTCCTCCGCTTTTGTCCGCCTTCAAGTGTAGTGACTAGCGCGCTAGGCTACCATGCTGGAGGTCCCGGGTTGGATTCCCAAGATGGTCAATATAAATGTTAGTGATTTTTCAGTCTAATATTTATTTAATATGACCCTGGACTGGTGCCTGAAGCACAAGGCTGATCACCTTTCCTTTGTGTATTTAACGATTGAGATAGCACCGCTTCTATACGATGCAGTGCCCTATGCACCATTGGGTGCGGATAAGGGTTAATAGAAAATTTTTTTAAAAAAGTTAGTGAAAATGGATGTGTCTGACTCAGAAAAGTGCGCATGAATGAAAAAATGCATGGATGTAGAATAAGCAAATTCTGTGAACATTTATAGTGTTTTGGTGTTCTATCCTCTCTGCTTCCCTGCATGATAATAAAGTTTATTATCATTATTGACACAAGTATCATTGATAGTATCAATTGGCATCAATAGTTAACGATGTGATCCAAAAGCAAGTAGGTACAAATATCGAGATAATGAAGTAAGTACCTAAGTACTTTTCATGCTTTTGACCATTTGACATTTGATAAAAAATATTGTTATTCGAAAATAATTTTAGGATCCCCAGTAACAGTTGAGTAAAATCTAAAAAAAGAAATGCTTTTTTTATCTCTCATAAAATTTTAATGAAAATCATGGACCGTCATTTTTCCTCCAAAACTTTCTCTGTTGGCTTAGGCTTACCCTTGTTGGCCTCATTTTTTTTTTGAATTACCTAACGTCCAAGTGACTCTGAAATCTAGCTACGGCTTATGCAACACCGTTTATCATGTCCCTACTCAGGCTTCAACTTTAAAAGTTTCATAGCCTATGCCTACTTGTGAGTGGATTTACTCTTTATGTTTAAAGTTACTATAATTTCATGTAATTCATGAGTGAAAATTCTAGGCAAAAACACTCGCCATATTGTTGGCCTCAAAGGCTCAGCTTTATTTTTTAGCCAAAAGTCTAACGGAGAATTTACCTACCCAACACAGCTCTAAATGTCTGGAATTCAAAATTCTTTTTTCAAGCTTAGCAACACTGAAAATACTATCTATTTATTTATTGAATGCTGTCAGATAATCTGGCTGTCAATGTCAAATGTCAAACAAAATATACTTTATAACCTCTAAAACAAATTTATAGATAAAATATAATTATCAACTATGAATAATCTTACTTGATTAAAGATCTCTTTAGATTTATAATGTGAATATGTGAATATTATATAAGATATAAGTACGTAATGGTTTACATTTCACTTATTTTAATGATCAAATTAACTTTAATTATGGTAGATTTCTCATAAATATTTCCTAAATTTTAAAATTATGTAACCATCTGACACGTGCTTGGTGTGTTCTCATAATCTTTATTTGTCTTTTCTTTGCTCAAATTACTGGTGTAATTCATTATTATGCCTAAGCAAATGATACAAATACTAACCGACAAACACAGTTTATCTTTCTTTGTATGTAGGAGATTGGTGCGGTTACTGTGAAATTACTATAATTTTAACTGTAAGCTGGACTGGATTTGCTGGAAATCCATAAATATTCTGTCTTTTCTTTATATTTATTTAACAGGGGATGATACAAACGATGTAAATGTATTGTTTATTTAAATTGAAATTAATTGTAGCATTGTATTTTGTGCGTAGGCATCTTATAGTTACTTACACCGTGGTGTAATGAACACACCCGTGGATCTATCAACTAATCCTCCCAAGACTTGTAGTGAAATTGTGAAATCCATAATACCATGGGCTAGGCTTAAATTTGAAAAAAGTTTCACTAAGAAGAATTTGTTCAAACGACTTCCCATACTGACATGGCTTCCCAAGTAAGTATTGAAATATTTGATTTGATAATTTTATTAAAATGAGAAATATATTTCAGGACCTGTGACGGAGCTGTGTAGACAGACGCTTAGCTGTGATACTGGTGTCGTGGGTTCTGTTAATGCTAAAGATTTATTTTTAATTGGTCTGGATGTTTGTGATTCATTCTTTATTTTAGAATGCCACAATGATACGACAGTTTTAAAAAAATCATAAGAAAATATATTCATTGAGGGAGTGTCCTACGGTTTAGCTGTTAAAGAGTCCTGTGGGACTCTTTTTAAGCCATGCAATTAACCACCCTACCTTCGGGTTATTTTCAGGCATTTTTTTTTTATAAACAAGCAAAAAAATCACAACATTTGTCATCACAAGATATTATCAGGTATGAAACCTGACAAAAATTTGTCAGTGTAGATATCTTTCTACAGATATCTTTTCTCGTGCGCATAGGTCATATGGGTTAGCGTGGAATGGTGAAGAAAAACCTCGCGTATCACGTACGTTCGTATGTGTAGGGTGGTTAAAAAAAAAACTTCACTTGACATACACTTTTATTGAATACATGTTTTTTAAACAATAATCAAGATTCTACCAATGTTTCTGTCTGTTTATTTATTCATTTTACAGTATCTACTCAATGAATTAGGGCCACGCAGAATTTCACGCAATTTCTCAATTCAAACAGGAATAACTCAGAGAAAACCTTGAATAAAACAAAATTGAATTTTATTTACACATGAAAACTTTATTACGCTTAAATTATGCATATATTTTCATATAAATATAGTTAGTATTTAGTATTTCCACCTTTGGCAGAAATAACTGCCTCAATTCTTTTTGGCATACTTAAAATGCACTGTTTTATCATGTTTTTTATTTCTTCGTCTTCTGACCAAATTTTTTGAATATTTTTTTTTAGATAGTCTACTGTCGGATTTGGAAATGAGTATACCTTATTTTTAACATGCTCCATACGTTTTCTATAGGATTAAGGTCCGGAGAATTTCCAGGCCAGGGGAGCAAGGGCAGATTTTTGTTAGACAAAATTTTTATTATTGATTTAGCCCGGTGGCAAGGTGCCCCATCCTGCATGAAGGTGTATGGACCTTCTGTTGGGTCGAGTGTATGGTAGAAGGGCAATAAAATTCGTTCGAGGACCTGCTTATAGGAATTTCGGTTCATTGTTCCTTCCACGAAAAACAACGGCCCAGGTAAATTGTTAATAATACATGACCATATCATTGTTGCAGGGGGGTGTTTGATAACTTTTACCACACAGGCCTCATTGTAACGTTCCATTGGTGTTCTCCTGACGAATCGACGGCTCTCTGTCGCGGCTTCTAACTGGCACTCATCACTAAAGATGACCTGAAAAATAATGAAAATTTAAGTTTAATTCAAATATATAAGTTTATTTACTAAAATGATATGTTGAAAATTCAATTTAAATAAATACCTTTTTCCAATCATCTACCGAGTAATTTCGATGTAGCCTGGCCCATTTTAATCGATCCGCTTTCATTCATGGTGTCAATTTTGGTACTTTTACAGGGCGCCTGCATTTTAGATTTACTTCGTAAAGACGTCGCCTCAGTGTTGATACCGATATATTTATACCCTCTTCTTCCAATTTTATTTTTAATGTTTTTGCTGATGCACTACGGTTTTCTAAGGCACTTTGAACGATTTTTCGATCAGTCCTCGGTGTTGTTTTTCTAATCCTACGACAGTTCTTTCGCCGATTGCTGGTGGCGGGTGACTGATTTTTTATTGATTTTGAAATTCGGTCCACTGTTTGACGAGAAACGTTTTCTTTTTTTGAAATTTCTCTATTAGATAGTATTCCTAATTTCAGTATCACTATAACACTAGACTTTTTTTCCTCAGAAATGTCTTTACTTTTTCCCATTTTGTCCTTTTCAAAAAAAACACTTGTGTTTACAAAAAAAAATTATACTTTATGAACTAAAATTAAAAATTAAGTTTTTTTCACAAGACACGATAACTATATAACCTCTCTGAACAAAACAACAACCAGAACTCAAGAAACTTCACTAATAAATGAGATAGGACTATTTTTTGAACTTTCAACTATCTGTCTACCTGTGCTAATTAGGGACCTTTCTCAGAAAAAGGGTTTGAAATTTTGTAAAGGCTTAAATAATCCAGGTATATTTAACATATTATTGAAGGTAATATACATGATATTAGATATCAATAGAAAACTTAAAGTATTTATGTAAAATAAATATAATAATCCAAAAGATTTCAGAGTATTCAAAAAAATAATGGGTGGCCCTAATTCATTGAGTAGATACTGTATCAAAAAATTAACAAAAATATTGTATCACAATACAAGCCATAACTTGGTTGATTTATTGTTTTGTTTTATTTGAGTTGTGAGTTAAAATTCAATTCACAAGTAAGCTTTACGATTCAGGTTCTTTATCTTTCATTCAACATCACTCCTATCTGGATCCCAGCCAGATGGCTGGGACCAGTTAGGAGTGATGTTGGATGGAAGATAAAGACAAACAGGCGATTTCTTATTTCAGAACATTTCTTTAAAAAGTCTTTCTTCCCCATCCTGACTTCCAGGTAATTTTTTTAGACACTTTTTTAGCCAGTCTGTACAGTAAGGATGTGTCAGGTTGGATGATAATGACGCTAATATAATGTTTCAGACTGCATTGCAGCACTTGAATCCATGGACTTCACAAATATTTTTCTATGTGATAGATAATTATTTATTACTATTAGCCTTAAATGCAAAAAATAATGCAATGTGTATAACATGTTAAATATGTTTCAGATACTCTTCCGAAAATGCTTTAGGGGACTTTATTGCGGGGATTACAGTTGGACTAACTGTCATTCCCCAATCTTTAGCCTATGCAAATATAGTAGGATTACCGCCAGAAGTAAGTTTTTAAAATTGTAAAACACAATTTTTCATTTATTAAATTGTTTATCAATTGACTCGGTGGTCACTTTGTGTTCTTATTTATCCATTTTTAACATTTAATCTTACTTGGTAAATACCACAATTTTTAAAAATCTATCCTCATTATCCATGTTCTCATTAATAAATAATCAAATAACTTCTACCTTTTCTTCATCATTTAACGTCCCAAGGAGACAATTCTAAAATTTAGACTTAGATTCACATGTGGTGTTTGAAAATGGTGTGAATTGCATCGAATTATAGTGTCACAATAGATATTAAGTAATAATGATATTTACCAAGTTTAATTACAAATATTGAATTGTAAACTTAGTACAATTTTTTAATTGAATGATAAATCATAATTTCTAACAATTTGAGTGTGTCCAAATACTTGTTCACAAATCTGGAATTTTTTTCATTTTATTTTTTGACATCTCATCAAAGATGAAGAAAAATATGGAATATACCAGCCTGTGACGGTCGTCAGCCCCGTAAATGCCCAGACTTGCATATTCTTCATCTTTGATGAGATGTAAAAAAATAATATAAATCATTATATAATAAAAGTTTAAATTTATAAAATCAATATTGAAATCATAACCTTATTTATTTATTTTTATTTTCCCTTGCAAGGGCATTATCAATCTGTGTTAAAAAAATAAAAACAAATGGACATATTTAAGTATCAATTCTTAGAACGAATAAAGCTGGATTCTGTTATAACGTAGTGAGTTAATTTTTCTAAGAAAACATATGCTCGTACTCAATATTCTCGTACGCTACAAAGTAAAAAGGTTATTATAATCATGGTTAATGGCTCTTTGTCAACATTTCTATGAGACTTTCTAAATTTACTGACAATACATATTTTGAAAATAAAGTTATACATGAAGGTTTTCCACTAAATTATATCATTTTTATGCCATATCTATTCTACTAGATATTTTGCTGTCCGTGGGTTTGATAGTCTTTATTACATATTATTAACATTTAAAATATTAAAATCTCTAAATCCATTTTTGGATTGTCAGTTTTGAACACAAACTCTTGTTTGATTTCAGTATGGACTATACGGGTCCTTTCTTGGAGCTTTTATTTACATCTTGTTAGGAAGCTGTAAGGAGGTTGCTATTGGTCCTGCTGCAATCACTTCCCTGATGACATACCAGACTGTAGCCAATAAAGGCTTTGGAGTTGAGCATGCTATACTTTTAACCTTCCTAGTTGGGATTATTGAACTTTTGATAGGATTATTTGGACTTGGTAAGCAATTTAATGATTGAATTCAATAATTTTGAAGCTCCTATAAATGTACTTTTCTCTTCTTCTCCGTCTTATTCCTCGTTACTGAGGATTGTGACCTTCAGTTATCCCTTGACTGCGCTGCGTGTAGCGCTCCAACCACCGAGGTGCCTGCTGCTGCCTTAATTTTATTGGTCCACCGTGTGGGGGATCTTTCTATCCCTCTCTTCCCCTCCAGGCTACCAATCACAATCAGTCGTTCCAGGCTATCCTCGTTGCCACGCGCAACGTATCCAAAGAACCTGAGAACATTTCAACGTGCTTGCCACGATACAAGAGATTTTCAGTTTTGTGTGTGTGTGTGTGTGTGTGTGTGTTTGTATATACATATATATATATATATATATATATATATATATATATATATCTGCACCCCGATGGTGCATAGGGCACTGTAACATATAAGCGCAATGTTATCTTGATCGTTAACACATGAAGGAAAGGTGATCAGCCCTCCGCTTCAGGTACCAGTCCAGGGTAATGTTGAATAAATATTACAGTGTAAAAATCACTCATATAATATTTTACTTTATTCTTTATTTATATAAATAATAATAATATTTTTTATTTCACTCATATATTTATTTTATCCCCCTTCGGAATCGAACCCGGGACCTCCAGAACGGTAGCCGAGCGTGCTGACCATTACACTACGGAGGCGGAGAAGAACGTGTTCTTTTGTTTGAAAAATTATTTTTAACTGCGTCAATTTTTTAGCATTAAAAAATATTTAGCATCAGGAAAGGATTTTCTAGATAAGTGATAATATAAGATAATAACAAACTGTTTTTCCATTTCAGGATTCATGATTGACTTTATTTCTGGTCCAGTGTCATCGGGTTTTACTTCTGCTGTAGCGCTTGTAATCTTAACATCACAAGTTAAGGACATCCTGGCTATACCGGTTAAAGGAACAACATTCCTTCAGCAGTGGATCTCCATTTTTACGGAAATACGTTCTACCAAATTATGGGATGCTGTTCTGGGACTCTCCTGCATCTTTGTTGTTTTACTTATAAGGGTAATAGTTAAAGATATAATAATTCAAACACAAAATGTAGTTTTTCTTTATTTGCCCAGAAAGAGCACATCTAGATAAATTGGATTTTAAAAAAAAGAACATAGATATGATAACTGATCATTTTACAAATGTGTATCTATCTTGCGACTAAAATATACAAGTATAATTATTTTCTAGTCTTAACTCATTTTTGTGGTTTTTTATTTTCATTTTCGTAGTCAATGTATTTTTTATTATTATTTCAATATAAATAAAATTTGAGACCTCACAAAATATTAAGAAAGATTTTTTTTAGCTATACTTTATTCTACTTAAACTCCTCCAAAATGTGCCTTTTCCATAAATTTATAAATTTTGTATAAGGACATCTCATTGGCTGAGAATTTAAAAACTTGTTCAGCAACAAAAGTCAATGTTTTAAACTTTTATTCTTTTAATTTTACTTCCAACGACAATATATGTAACTAATGATTAAAATTTTATTTAAGTCTCTCGGAATGATCAAGATAGGTCCTGAAGAAGATAATGACAAATCGAAAATTCACAAAGTGATTAATAAGATTCTCTGGGGTATTGGAGCTTTGAGAAACACTCTCATCATTGTCATCTGCGGCATCATCGGGTATATGTTAACTTCAGTTGATAGTGAACCTCCCATCAAACTCATAGGTAACAAAAAATACCATAATAATGGTAAAAATAAAATTAACTTAGAAGTTCAGAATCGATTTATCGAGTTTTACCAAGATGTTTTAAGGTGGAGACTGACCGGAGCATTTCATCGTAACATAACCTCGTAACATCGCTCGCGGCGAGCATCACCGAGCATCCAAAACTATAGATGGAGCACTCGGCTCGCTGTACTGACTGCCTGAATGCTCCCATCGTAACGTGTTACGGTACGACGAAATGCTCCGGTCAGTCTCCACCTTTACGTTCTACACTGTTTTTTTTTAAATCATTTAGATTTCAATTGACTTTTATGAATTTTGGGGTCTGTTTAAATCTGATTTTTTTCTCATCTAAGTCTTTATCAGAACTCCAACGAGTAATAATAATTCTTCATTCCCTGAGTTTCATAGAAGGTTAAACATCTACTCTATGATCAAAAGGCAACTACCAGTTCCAAATGCCTACGACAAAGAAAGAAGCAAATACATTGATGCTACAAAAAGTTGTATAAAGATACAGGGAATGACCCTTTTTGCAATTTTGCATATCTTTTATGGATTAAAAATGTTTAACTTTTCTCATATGACACGAGTTTTAGACTTATGATGTGTTTTGTAGGTTTCGTTCCTCCGGGTTTCCCAGAAGTAAAACCACCTCCATTTAGCTACACAAAAGGCAATATAACTCATAACTTCCTGGATATGTGCTCTGATCTCGGCTCTGGGTTGATAATTGTCCCGCTAATTGGTCTTCTGGAAAATATTGCCATATGCAAAGCTTTTGGTAAGTCTAATATTTTACCATACGAAAAATTGAAATGAGTGCTGCTCCATGCGCAGATATTTTTTCAATGTTGTCGGCGAAAGTGCCAATTAGTTAATTAGTATCTTAAATAGTGTCATAAACGTATTCCGATCTAAGTGGCGTCGGTCTAGTTAACTGTCTGGTTGGATTTTATTGCTTTGGGTCGAAAAAAAAATTATAAACGATCAAACGAACTTTAACCGCCCTACACATACGAACGTAAGTGATACACGCAGTTTTTCTTCACCATTCTGCGCTAACCCATATGACCTACGAGAAAAGATATCTGTTCCAAAAATATTTAATGCGTACCGGATACACTGAACAATTTTTGTCATGTTTCATACTTGACAATATTTAGTGACAACAAACGTTGTGATTTTTTTTGCTTGTTTATAAAAAATATGCCTGAAAATAATCTAAAGGTAGGGTGGGTAAAGAAATTTTGCTAAATGACAGCGAATGTTTCCTCGTTATGTCCTTGGATATTTTGGTTATTTTGATCACGGAAATAGCGATATCTTGATATCGCTATTTCCGTGATCAAAATAACCGAGTTTGACTGTATGTATTAATTTTTTTTAATGGTAAGTATGGTATGGACCTAAGAACAAATGGATATAGCAACCAGTATTTGAAAAAAAATATTCCAATCATTATCTTAAGTCAACTTTTTTTTTTTAAACCCGTTTAGCGCGCTTTTTATAAATCCATATTGAAATTTGCGATTTACTCTTTTAGTTATTTTGGTAACATCAAACAAATATTTTTTTCTTATATTGTTCTAGCAAATGGCAAGACAATAGATGCCACTCAGGAGTTGATAGCAATTGGTGTGAGTAACATCGGAAGTGCATTCGTCCAGGCGTATCCTTCAACTGGTTCTGTACCCCGATCAGCCGTTAATCATGCATCTGGTGTTCAGACCCCCTTTGGAGGACTATACACAGGTAAACAAGAGTATTTTCTCATTTGTTGTAGGTTACTGAACAATGATTGGGACTTATGTAGTAAAAAAAATTAAGTAAACTGTTTTTCAAAGTGGAGATCCTTTTTTCATAAAATTTTCAAAGACAATTAACAAAGTTTACCTTTCTCTACAAATATTACAAATATTACTATTTATTTAATCATCGACAATATGCCAAATTGTAATGTAATATATGCATATAAATAATTATAATATAATACATATAATTTTTTTTAAAATATGCTTTTACCATTGAGTAATTATATGATACTGGAAAAACGATCAAAAATCATTTATTTTTACTTTCATATTTCACATCTGTGTCACATCTTAATATAACATATCATTAGCTTTAACACAAACATTATTTTGATAATAGTGTGATCATCCATCGATCGATTGTTTTTCAATTTCTTACAAATACAAGATAAAAGAATTGATGCGATAGGAAAAATAGAAAATGACATCGGATAACATGAGAAGGTTACATTTGTAGAAAAATAATATTTTTTATTAAATTAAAAATGAATTGTCAAATATATTTTGGAACATCAATAGAGAGGCTAAAATCAGTTTCAAACAACATATGTACACTAGTTTGGAATTATAAGGTTTTGTAGTATTTTGTTTTGTTTCACAGGAATTTTGGTGATATTATCCCTGCTTTTCTTCACTCCGTACTTTGCCTACATTCCTAAAGCATCTTTGGCTGCAGTGATCATTGCGGCCGTTATTTTTATGGTTGAATTTCACGTCATCAAGCCCATGTGGAAAATTAACAGTAAGCGTTCTAAAGTTTAATTCATTTCATGCGATCTTTAAAGATTTTATATGTATTGTATATTTAAACATTGAACATTTTCCTCAGAAACTGATTTGATTCCTGCGACTGGAACTTTCATCTTTTGTCTGGTCTTTCCCTTGGAAATTGGAATTCTGCTTGGCGTTGGTCTTAACTTAATATTTATTCTTTACTATGCGGCTCGACCCAAGATAACTGTTGAATCTCAAATTGTAAGTTTTTTATTTTATTATTTTTCTGTAGAAACATTTACAACAGTAATAGAAACGAGTATATCTATAAGCAGAAACAGCTGAAGCTAATGTATTATCCAAAAAACATATAATTTCTTTTTTATATGCCTATGCTCTATTTTACACTAAATATATAAATATTTAAAGTTTGCTTTAGAGAATACATTAATAAATGTAATTGGAAAATGAAGACCATGGCATGGATTACTTATGATAGCTAACACTTTAACTTCGTAGTGTATATAACTTTATCTTTGCTTCTATCTGGTAAAAATAAAATACATATTCATTTAATTTTAACTGAGAGATGACTTGTTTCAGAATACCAAAGTCTTTAGAAATAAAAGTCTCACTACATAGTTAACTCACTAAAATTTTAGCAGCAAATTACCGAGTATAACCATATACGTTTGTAAATTTTAGAGTGCAGGAGGAGGAAATTATCTCATGGTCACCCCTGACCGTTGCCTGATCTTCCCATCTGTGAACTACGTTCGTCGTGTCATCATCAAACAGTCGGTGCTGAAAAACTTACCTGTCGTGCTAGACTGCACGTACATCTACGGAGCCGATTACACGGCTGCCAAAGCTATCCAATCTCTCGCCGAAGATTTCAAAGCCCGCGGGCAGTTGCTCTTCTTCTTCAATGTCAGACCGAGCGTCTGCGAGATATTCCAAGGACTCAGTCCCGCTGAATTGATCATATTTTACAATATGGAGGATGTTGACGATCTGCTTAAGAACGAAAGTTTATTTTACGAACCTAAGGAAATTTCTTTACTTTGATTATTCTTAATTTAACTTTGGATTTTTCAATGTACTTTTTTATGTACTTACGCTATGCTGATGATATATTATTAAAAAATATTACCGTTACATAGACCTGTGAGGTACTTAACATTCAATTTTAAGTATAGAAAGCGATTCCTTTATCAAACATGTTGAACTGCAAAAAACTTAAAACTTGTAAAAATGATTCACCATTAAATGGTCCTGTAAATATTTTAAAAGTTTTATCGGTTTAACTTAATACCATACAAAAAGAGAGATTAGGTAGATCCTCACCCACTGTGTCCTACCTTCATCCATTTAAAATCATCATTTTCTCTAGTAAATTATCAAATTATCATCGCTCAGGACCCCATGTACTTAAAAACCAAAGCAGGTGCATTCTTTCAAAATGGCTATTCATTTTGCTTATTGAAATGTCCAAAATAAAAAATAAAAATCAACAATACAATCTACCTACCTCAAATATTCCATACCCATGGTCAGAATGTTTATATGAATGTCAAAAAGTCAAGTTAAAAACATATATATTATAAAGAATATGTTTTAACACTTATAGTTGGGATAATTACATTATTATGAAATATTTATTCTTGTTTATTCACTTGTTTTGTTTGTTGATAATATAGTAAAATTACAAATAGCAATGGTTAACTTTTCTTAGATATGTTTGTTAAGTTGCTAAGTTGGTAGTTTTTGAAAGGAAATAAAACAAAGACATTTAAATCAACCTACAAGCACAGTTCAAAAACTTAAACCCAAAAACCAAAATGATCATCCTTCGATTAACTTTTATCAGATCTTTATTAGAATTTTTATCATATGTTTATTAGAATGTTATTAGTTTTTATTAGAATTTTATTCGATTAACCGAATTTGCTACATCTTGTTTTTCAGGTGTACATATTTACTTTGTTATTCCTGAGTGTAAAAAAAAATTTAGGTACTTAAAATAATTTCTAGCAAATGGTAATTTACTGCATAAGTTAGATATGTGACTTTATTTTATGGATCTGAATGGAAGAAAAATAAATTAATAGAAATATTTTTATACAAATTTACACCATATATTTTAAGATAAGAGATATTATTTCAACCTTAGTATTTTTACTTTTTTTACTAAATGTTAGTATGTAACTATTCACTGAGATTTTACTGGTATCGAGACGTATCCGTCTCTTCGTCAGGGAAATCACTACACTAGGATTCAAACAATACTAAATGTCACTACCATAGAACTACTCACAACTACATAAATATTAATCACATTCGTTTTTAGTCGACATTTATAAACATACTAATTAATTTTCCTTATAGTCTACTATTTGATTACACAATATTGGTTAAGCAAGATTTTTCACCACCCGTTTTAGTTCCCGCCCACTCCTTGTAACCTATATAATAGGTATTTTGACAAACATCCTTAGTGCATATTGGTCCTCAGGTCGACAAAAAACGCATGTTATTAATATTTTCTGCAGTTTTAAGTGTGCGAATAGTGCTATTGTAGTGACATGTAATATTAAACAGTTTCTAAAAAAAGTAAAAGTGACTAAACACGGAGTAAATGCTAAAAATATTGAAAATATTAATATGTAGTATTAAAATTGTTATTTAAAAAAAAATAACTAGAAAATTACTTGCTGACTAACTTTTCCTGTTACTTAATTAATGTAATCACATTATTTTTACATAAAAATAATTAAATGTTTTGTTAATTTTTTAAGAGCTTTTATAAAGAAAAAAAATAGTAAATTTTTACACAAAAGCTATTTTAATAATATTACGATCATCATACTGAAAAATGGTGTAGTTACTTAATTTTGGCATTAAATCATGAGATTATATTTTATTTATTTTTGTTTTAGAGCTCTTGCTCTTCCTTATCTCAAAGACTACAAATATTTTTACTTATTATTAACGGTTTGGATTGATTATATTTTATGTTGAATATGTATTTAAAATGTATGCCAAATTTCTGTATTATGTTCTCGCGAATAAGATGTTTGAATACATTATAAATGTGAGATTAATTTGAATATTTTTTTGATTTCTTTAACAACATGTGGGCATTCAATTATAATTTCTGTTATTTTGTGCAATAATAAATTGAGAAATTTGAGTTTTGTTTTTATTACTATCCCTTCTGTGAAGAGAAAACACAATAATTTTTACCTTGAAAACTGATTACTTCGTACCATAAACACGACAAACAATTGTCATGCGTCTCATGTGAACGCCTTTACAAATGGCTCTTGCAGTTATAAATGCACAACGGTCCCTCGTCACATATACAGTCCTTTATTATACTAATACTTGTGCATTTTGTAAGTATAAAGAATTCGTCACAAATCTGCACTTTCCTGTTTTTATCTATACGGTGAAAAAAACTTTTTTTGTTTTAAATTCTGAACTTCAAACCTTGAATAACAAAAGTAGGACGATGATTTTTTATTGTGAATAATTTATATTTCCATTTTTTAGATAGCACTTATGTTTATAGGGCAAAAAGGTGGTTGCTAAGCGTATTGTTTCAGTTTGTGTTAATTTACAACCAAACCATTCCTCATATCAATGAAATTTTATTTTTGTTGTATGAATGAATGCTCAGTTTGTTTTATTTAACTTTAAGTGTCGGGTTGTGGTCCCGTGGTTAGTGTCTCGGACTCTTGAGTCAGATTTTTTGAGTTCGAATAAAAAGACGCTTAGCCTCACAGAAATAGTATGAAATTGAAGTATTTTTGTGAATAATAAAAATAAAAATATTTTTAAATTTTTGAAATTTCAAAAATCAATTAATGAAAATAAATTAAAAAGTCTACTGAGAAGGGAAAATAAATATAAGTGATTTTACACTCCAATAACCTGGACTGATCCTTGAAGCGCAAGAGTGATCACCTTGCCTTCGTGGAAGTAATGATCACTCCGTTAGTACGATGCAGTGCCCAATGCGCCATTGGGTATGGAGAAGAAGAAAATTCAGAATTTGTTTTCATTATTGTATTACCATCACCTATGGAATGAAAAAAATGTTTATATTCTCTTCTCCTGACCCTTATCTGCACGCGAATGTATATACCGCACTGCATTATTTAGAAGTAGTGTTGACTTGATCGTTAAATACATGAAGAAAAGGTGATTAGTCCTGCTCTTCAGATACAAGTGCAAGGTAATATTAAATAAATATTGGAGTGGATAATCAATTCAATTTATTTTGACCCCCCCCCCCCTGGAAGTCATACCTGCGATCTCTAGTGTGGTAATCAAACATGGTAATTACTACGCTATGGAGGCAGACAAAATATATACAGAGGTAAAAACAGAATAGTTAATAACCAACAGGAAAATTGCTGTAAAAATTACGTATCAATTGATACTAAGAAGCATATAATGTAAAACATAAAACACACATGTAAATTATTAACACGTAAACTACCAAAAGCCGACTAGTTGGCTTTTCGCTGCCAACCGTAAACGACCAAACACCGATTAATTGGTTTTTCTACCCTACGTTGAAAATAATTCTCACAATTATGTACATCGTTTTATCGATTTCAAATTCAAGCTATTCATTTAAAAAGGATATTAAAAGGATAAATTTACACATTGAAGATAATATTTTTGCACTTTAAATTACAAGCAAAACATCTCATATTCATTCATTCATTCCAGATACGTTTTGTATTTATTGAAAATATTGTCTTCGACATGTGAAATTTTAACAAATAATAGAGCATATTTATTTTTTTAATTATTAGTTCCTTGTAATATATCTTTTTTTAGTTAACAGTTCAAATTTGAAATCGATACAGTGATAAACAGAATTTTTTTCAGTACGTAGGGTAGAAAAACCGACTAATCCGTATTTGGTCGTTTATGGTTGGCAGTGAAAACCCAAGTAGTCGACTTTTGGTAGTTAATATAATAAAAATCATAATAACCAAATGATAAGTACAAAAATTATGAATGTATTTGTTAATTACTTGTACTTTTTGCTATTAGTACAAATTTGCATAGTTTTTAAGGTCTTTCAAAAATTAGTTGGTAAATAAAGTGTTAACTAAGCGATTATAATGAATAGTTTTACTAAAATAAATCATTTAAATATTTTAACAAAATTATTCATTTTCATAAAATATGCCAAAAGTTTAATCAATAAATTACTGAAATGAAATTTTTTAGTGAAATAATTAATTGAATATTTAACAAAATTATTCATTTAGATTCCAATTAAATTTCAATTAAATTATTCATTTTAATAAAAGGTGCAAAGAGTTAAGTCAATAATTTATTAAAATGAATAAAAAAAATGTCAATACACCTGAAATGTTATTGATAATAAAAACGAGGAAAGAGGAATAAAAAATCAATTAGTTAATACACCTAAAATACCAGTTTTAAGTTATCGAAATTTCGCCACGGCATAAAATAACTTAACTAGTTAGTTAGTTAGTTAAGTTATTTTATGCCGTGGCGAAACTTCAATATACTTAAATTGGTGATTCAATGTATTGGTAATACTCAATATAACCTTGATAAAATATTTTTTATGGAAATATGACGACATCACAAAATGTTTTCAGAGGCATTTTTTTTAATAACACTATGATCATGTTAAACATATCAGGGTTTCTCAATATTTGTACCACTCTATTTTTCATATTTATTTCTGGTAGGCTTCTTTCTTTCTATAATTTATATTTGAAGCACTAACTTTGTGATTTTCCATTTTATAATTAAAATGTAACTTTGTTTTTAAAACACTATAAATATTTTATTATAACTTAATTATAATGTCTACTGGTTAGCTTTGAAATCGTTTATGGTGATTTTAGAACAAAGTTACATTTTAATTATATATGCTTTCTTTCTGTCCGCCTTTGTAGTGTAATGGTCAGCACGCTCGGCTACTGTATTGGAGGTCCCGGGCTCGATTCCCAGGGGGGGGGGTCAAATAAATATAAGTGATTTTTTCACTCCAATACTTATTTAATATTACCCTGGACTGGTGCCTGAAGCAGAGGGCTGATTACCTTTACTTCATGTGTTAACAATCAAGATAACATATAAGATGCAGTGCCCTATGCACCATCGGGTGCGGATGAGGGTTTGAATTGAATTGAATTGAACTATCTTTACTCGTTTTATTGGTATCTTTTATTTATTATTTATGAATAAAGCCCGTGCATGAAAGAAATAGGTAACAGTTATTTTTTTCAAATAAGAGTTTTGGCATCCACTCCCACATTGGGAAACACTATTTTAAGCATTTGATTTGAATATTTTTTAATAAATTGATGTCAACATATTCAAAGTCTTAAAATGCCAGATACATTTTGATTTATATCATTTATCCTTTCGACATTAAATAACTAGACGGGACAGTATTATTTTGCTGTTTGGATATAATTTAATGAAAAATGTTTGACTTTACATGGAGTGCAATATTCTTAAATTTGTTTATAGGATTGTTAGTGATTCTAGTATTTTTATCTAAATTCAATGAATATGTGTTTCGCAAAACCAATATCAAGTATATAAAACCAACGCCAATTTTTGGAAATTTATTCTGGTCTATAACCGGACGTGAACATTTTTCTTCAGTTTTAAAAAAAATCTATGATTCATTCCCCAACGAGAGGTATATTATATTATTTAATAAATTCCTGTTATTTAATATGGGGTTATAATGTAAATTCTTTTCTTAATCCATTGTGTTATGATTACCCCTTTTAATTACTATGCAATAGTTCCTGGGGTTGATTCCCGCAGGGTTCAAAATATGTTTTCTTGTTATGTGTATTATTTTCCTTTCTTGAGGAAATATGAGATGTCTTTCTCAAACGCTTTTTAAAGTAATATGTATAGTTATTGAAATAATGGATAAGAGTAAATATTACTTGTATAAAACACACAAATTTGTATGCAGTGTATAAAATGATGATTTAAACCAGCTGATTATAGATTGTAAAATAAACCAGGTAAATGGAGAATTCCAAAATTACCTTTTTATATCTCTACTAAGATAATAAAATAAATTGATGTTTTAGAAAGAAACAAACTGTTGTGGTGGAAAAGAGTACAATCATGCTTCCAAATAATAATAATAATAAAACCCTTATCCGCACCCCAATGGTGCATAGGGCACTGCTTCATATGAACACAGTGTTATCTTGATCGTTTACACACGAAGGAAAGGTGATCAACCCTCCGCTTCAGGTACCAGTCCAGGGTAGTGTTGAATAAATATTACAGTGAAAAAATCACAAATATTTATTTGAACCCCCCTGGGAATCGAACCCGGGACCTCCAGAATGGTAGCCGAGCGTGCCGACCATTACACTACGGAGGCAGACAAAATAGTTTTATCAAAAATGTATAGCTCTATAATAGTTAATATCCTTGGACAGGAAAATTCATTAAAAAATCATAGTAAAATTCATTTTACAGGTACAATAAAATTTACAAGAAAAATTAATCTGGTTAGTGATCGTTTTTTCAGCGCGTACAAATACAGAATTTTTGTTTCATTCAAGCAAGTGATAATATTGGGATACTTTAATATCAGAGAGTGCCTGAGTCATTTTACTTATATAAACAATTTGGTTCTAGATACGTCGGTTTATTTGAATTTATGTATCCCGCAATACTATTGAAGGATCTAGAGCTTGTAAAAAAAGTTACAATAAAAGATTTTGACTATTTCAATGACATTCCATTGAAAATTGACGAACACGCCGATGCCATCTTTGGCAACACCCTCATGACACTAAAAGGCAAGTTTATGAATTTTATCAAAATACCAAATTTTTGTTACGTACTATACAAAATGCTGTAGTTTTTATATTATACTAGCTGTACCCGGCCACGCGTTGCTATGGCTTAATTTGGTAAAAAGAAAAAAAATTAAAACACACAATTGTTTCATGATTCATTTTATAATGCTTGTGAATCAATGAAAATAACCTATGAAACAACTATGCATTCCAAAACATAGAAAATGGTAAGCCTCAATATCTGTCAAGAAGCACGCTGTCGGCCATGAGTAACATATAGTATGAGTGTGTTGCTCTTATGTCCCACACATGATACTTTACCCGTGGCAGGATTTATAATTTTACCCGAACTTTTTTTAACATACATAGGTGCTGGCATGTTTTTATGTATATGTTGATACGTATGAAGAGATAAAGAGGCAAAGAATATTAGCAAAAACACAGTGGCGTTCTATTTTCTCTGCCTCTAAACCTGAGGTGAAACGGCGTGATGGTTTGTTAGTCAATATTTCTCTTTTTATTTTCAGATCCCTAAAATTATCTTTCTAGTGTCCTTAGTGTGATATATTATACAATTCATCGTTTCTTGGTACATCTTCTTCTTCTTCGTCTTATTCCTCATTACTGATCAAAACCAGTCATTCCAGGCTATCCTCATTGCCACGCACAACATGTCCAAAGAACTGAGGAATCCGTCGTGTACAGATATTGGCCAGAGTCAAGCCATCCAAATGTAGTTCATCATCATACATGGATGGAATCCATGTACTGTGAGGAATCCAATTCCAAAATCAAATTCAGTTTTAAAACAATGGACAGTTCTTTATTCAATATGAAATTTTAAACTCCCACATGTTTTTTTATGATTTAAATACTTTTCTTGTATTGTCATGTAACTGTTTTAATACAGTGACCTCCGCAAGGATGTAATGAAGATATTTTGTAAGTTTCAAACATTACCTATGCCTAATATAGCAATATATTAAGTACAAACAGACAAACACACAAACAAACAGAAAAAACCTTCCCAGATGCGCATCCAACATATTTACTAAATTTCATCATGATCGGATAAGCGGTAAAGGCATGCATAAGTAACCAACAAACAAACAAACATACATTCATTTTTATGTATATAGAAATAGACAAATAACAGAGCCTTGTAGAATACCAGACAATAGTGGAATAAAAGGAAAATTTTTAGCTAAAACTGATTGCTTTGGTTCGACTTTTGCCACCCATTCTTAGATTCCAAAAGTCTTATGTAGTCATTCCATTTGAAAGCTATATTCCATGGTGTCATATGCAGCGCTTAAATCTAATAATGAAAGCATCGTCTCCCAATTCATTTGCAAAGAGTTGTCCGAAAGAACCCATAGAATTCCTGTTTCCTTAGAATGACATTTTCTAAATGCGGATCGAAAGTAACATTTGAGATGACCAGGGATTTACTGCGCTATTTTCTAAGTATTTTATCTAATATCTTAGCATGTACGGTGTGCGAGTAAATTTTAGGCAGTATTATAATTAATTTGATCATCAGTTATCAATTGTTGATTTTGAGGATTGATATTACCAGTTAAATAAAATGAAGCAAGGATTTATTAAAAATATTCACTAATACTTGGGTATAATAATTGTGTACAACATTTCTTTAGGTATCATGTTGGTATTGGATCAAGATATCTTTGTTTAATGGACAAAGTGAGGATAGCTTTAGTGACTTCATTTCAATTGATTGAACTAACAATATTTATATTTTAAAGATTAAAATCAAACACTGATTTTTAGCTCTGCTAAATTGTATATTTAATGTTTTAAATTATATTTAACATAACTCTGAAACACTTTATAAAAAGTTGCACACTTCTCAAAACGACAACGAGAATTGTACAAAATTTTGATTCATGGTTCGATGAAGGTTGCCAAGCCGAATCCAACAGTGCATAGGGCACTGCATCGTAGTGACGCAGTGTTAATTTGATTGTTACTTACATGATGGCAAGGTGATCAGTCATGCGCCTCAGGAACCAGTCCAGGGTAATATTAAATAAATATTAATGTGTAAAATTAGCAATATTGATTTTCACCCCCCCTGGGAATCAAACCCGGAACCTGCAGCACGGTAGCTAAACACGCTATCCATAATACCACAGAGGCGGACAGTTGCCAAACAACAACAAAAATACATAAAACAAATGTTGGTGGTGTCAAAAGTCTACGTAATCGGAGGGCATGTATGACTAGATGTATGGATGTGAAGGAGGCAAGGAGTGTATGTCAGGACAGAAGAGTGTGGCGTTCCATCCTTTCTGCCTAACGGTGTGATGGTAGTAGTAGTAAATTGTCCTTGCAGGTAAAAAAGGGTCACCCCACCATAAAAATTTCCTAAGACCCTATCCACATCCAGATGGTGCTAAGTGTACCCCATTGAAAAAGTGATAATATATTTTTTTAATCATACTTCTTCATTGAACGTATTTTTTTTTATGGGAATTAAATTATTTTAACAATGAAACACTTTTGGCTGTCTAATCCACATTGAAATATTTACATGCAAATAAATTTTAGGAAAAAAATGGCGTCAAATGAGATCAGCTGTAAGTCCAGCATTCACCAGTTCTAAGATGAAATACATGTTTAATTTCATGTCAGCGTGTGCAATGAGGGGTGTTTCTTTCTACGAAGAAAAAGTAACAGGTATTCAATAATAATATGTGTGTGTGTGTGTGTGTGTAACATAATATATAGAAGCATAAAAAATTAGCCAACATTAGTGAACCATGTTGAGTAGGTACTCAACATGGTTCACTAATGTTGGCTTATGTCCAATTCCTATTTGTGGTCCTCAAGTTGCTTGTTGATACGGTTGAAGCTGTTACCAGCCTCTCCTGGAAGTCTATGTCCAATGTGCAATTTACGACAAAGTAAAAAATAAAGTGGATAATGTTATTTGAATTTTTTTGTGATACTTTATGACACAGTTTTAATAAAATGTAACAGTGGTATTTGATAAACAAAGAATTAATGAATTTTCAATTATGAGAAATTTCGTCTTCTTGGTGTAGGCCTGTTTTTAAGAGGGACTGGCCTCCTGCGATGTCGATTCCCAGCTGTCGTCATCTCGTTGGTGGTCTGCCCGGAGTTGTCTACCTTGGAGTTGGCCATATAGTGCGATGTGGGGGGGAGTCTGGATGGTTCCATTCTCCTCACATGCGCATACCATTGTCTCCTTTGTTGCCTTCCCCACCTAACGACATCTTCGATCTCGGATATTTCCCTGATCCTGGCAATTCTTATTCTCGAAGACTCTTGCCTGATATGCTTCTTAGAGTCTTCATTTCTGACACTCTAAGCGCGTTTTTTGTGCCAACGGTGTCCGAAGTTTCATAAATTAATATAACTTGACACATGAATTAATATTTTAGAAAACCCCAATTATGAGGTGGATATAAAGTATGTTGCAAGCCGTTTTACGGCTGATGTTTTGGCAGCAACGTCATTTGGATTTGATATAGACTCTCTCAAGTACCCCAATAATCGATTCTTTGAGGAATCCATCAACCTGACATCTACAACAATCTCGTTTGTATTGAAAATGACAGGATATAGAGTATTCCCAAAGATTATGAAGGTATTTCCGAAGTTTTGTTTTATTAATCATTATATTGTAATAAATAAAAAAAGTTTGACACGTAATACAAAAGTGCATATTGAAATAAAAGATGTTTTATGTATTTAGGCTTTAGGAATAAAACTGATGCCGGAAAAATCTATTGCTTTCTTCAAACACTTGATAACGGATTCAATAAAACAAAGACAAGAAGGTGGTATTCATAGACCTGATGTCTTGCATTTTCTAATCAAAGCAAAAGAAGGTAATTTATACTCAGGTTTGGGACAAAATATTTTGACGCAAGACGGAACGGGAAAGGGTTTTTGTTTTTGTAGAAAAGAAAAGCACATATTTTAGAAATTTCTTTTTCAAATTCCGATCATTGATAAGCGTCTCAGACGTTTGGATTTTTTTCTTTTTCTTTTCTAAAGAAAAATACGTATGAAGTTTTCGAATTATGCTGCTTTTTCAATTTTTGCTTATTTTCCCCTTAAAACTTATAAAATCAGGAGCCAGTTGCCTTTGAGTGAAATGAGATTCTTTAAAAATTGCGATGCTCAACAATAGTTTTTTTTTTTTTTAATTTTTCCTCTTTGCAATTTGTGCATGAATTTTTTGCATCAAGTTGTCATTATACTTGTTACTTTAGTTACTTACTATAAGTGTTTACTTTATTAAAATTTTGCAAATAAAAGAAAGAAAAGAAAACCAGAAAATTGCTCCAGAGCAAACATTAAAGTCTACTTTGACAGCTAAGAACAAACTTGTAATGCATTTTTCATCACATTCACATTTTGAAACTTATACAAGATAAATTTATACTAAAATAATTTGATTTATTTAAAAGGAAGTCTCAAACAATCCGATGAAGTCGAAGAAGAAACTGTATCAGGAATTTCTGCATCACAAGAATTGGATTCAAAAATAAAAATACCAAAATTAGGTAAGTCTTATTTCAGTATAAAAATACCTATATATATATATATAAAACAATCTCTTTTTCATTCATTGTTCACTTTGTGTAATACCACTTAGAAACTTTATGACTACCAGTTTCGGAATAACCATTCCATCATCAGGTCAAATGTAGACTAAAGTGAAATTGCTAGGGTCTCCTATTTATATGAAACCAAAATTATTATTATTATCACTTCTCTTTGAAAGAAATACTTTTAGAGGCTTTCTGCAGGTAGAATTTTACTAAAAAGGAATAACCTACAAAGCATACATTTTTTAGAGGCTTGTCTGCAGGTAGGATAGGGAAGATAAATGCTAAAAATGCATCACAAACACCCAGACCAATTGAAAATAAATCTTTCTTGAATTTATTTTGCTATTGGCGGGAATCGAACCTGCGACGCCAATTTCACACTTGAACACGTACCCAACTACGGCATGCCGCCTGCCGTGGCATAGTAATTTAAAATGGTTAACTACGGGTATAATTGAGTTGACAATTAAGTTGGGATGGGAAATTTTTCTTTGGGTTGAGATGAAATAGAGCTTTCAGTGATCTAAAGACAGTGATTTTCTTTCCAGAATGGACCGATAATGACTTAATGGCTCAAGTGATAAGTTTTCTACTAGCCGGTCAGCAGTCCACATCAACAGCATTCAGTTTCTTGATATACGAGTTGGCTGTGAACCCAGATATTCAAGAGAGACTGTTTGAGGAGGTTGCGAGTGTCGTGACAGAACTAGATGGGAAATTGACCTACAGCGCCTTGATTCAAATGGAATACATTGATATGGTTGTATCTGGTGAGTACTAGATGGAAATGGAAAATGTGTGATGTCATTCTTGTACAAAGATATAAAAATATATAAGAGATACTTAGACCATTGTAAAAGGGTACCTCTCATAGACATTAACACATTTCGGACGGGTGTTTTTTATTCCTGCGAACGCTGGCGATGGGACTTGATAATTATGTACGTTTAGTTACATAAGAACATAACGAAGAGATTGGTACATAATATTCATATAAAAACATTAAATATGAAATTCCTTGTTTTCTGACTTCGAAATGAGGCTGGTGCAGGAGGTAAAAATACCCTTCCCGTCCTAAAGCATCAATCGATCAAACGGGTAGAAATACCTTTCCCGTCCAAAGTTTATAAAGGTCTTCCTTTACTAGGATCAGATTACCATGCATCGAATATCATCAGGATTTTTGTGAAGGACAATAGTCGTCGATAATAATCGTCAATTTCGACAATAGTTCGATATTGTTTAAAACTCTTTAGGTCATGTAAATTCAATATATAAATTCGATATTGTTGACAATTATGTCAAGACCTCAAAAGAATGTCTGAAAGATGGTTTTTAACCCCACTTCTTTTTCTAACCCTTATCTGCACCAAATAATGCATGGGGCACTGCATCATCTGCCACACGCAACATGTCCAAGAACTGGAGCATCCGTCGGGTACACGCATTGGCCAAAGCATCATATAAAAACAATGTTATCTTGATCATTTAATACATTAAGGAAAGTTCAGCCTAGCAGTTCAGGTCAAAGTATAGCCAAAACGCATAAACCACTAAACTACGGAGATGTACACACTTACCCCACTTTTTTATACAATATTAGAAATTCAAGTGACTTTGTTTGACATTTACCTAAACTTATTTCCAGGGTATATAAAATTTGTTTAATTTATTTTTTAGAAACAATGAGAAAATGGCCGGCAACACCATTTATCAATCGCCTGTGTGTTCGAGATTATGATTTGGGACCTGTTAGGGAAGGAAGTACGGATCATATAAAAGTAAGTTCAATTTGTAATTATAAGCTCCCAACAACAAAAGTTTTTTTGTGAGGTATGACTCTGATGCATATTTACTTACATATCTGTTAATTATTGTACAACAAATAAATTCTTAGTGAAATATATTTTCCTTCTCTATTGAAGTTTTTATATTCGAGATTTTTGTCCTTTAAATTTTTCAGGTAAAAAAAGGAGAAACAGTTTGGATTCCCGTTCACGCTATTCAAACTGATGCACGATATTGGAAAAACCCAGAAGTATTTAACCCAGAACGTTTTTCCAAAACTAATGCTCACAATAACAAACCTCTCAGCTTTCTGGCTTTTGGATCTGGACCTAGGAATTGCATTGGTCTGTAAAATGTTAACTGTAAAAATGAAAATTTAATAATTTTGATTTATTATTTATTGTATATTGCTGGTTCTCTTTTGCGGAGCTCCTGAAACTAAAATAATGTGTAAATCATCAGGATTTGTGGTATGATTTAATCATTTTGATACCATTTTAATATGAATGTCATTCTACCAACAATCCATAAGTTTATTTTACATCTTTCTTTATGGCATTTGAATCTCTTAAAGTCTGATCTTGAATAAGGTTTATTACTTGGTTTCACTTTTTCGTCTCCTAACTTGGTAATAATAATAACTTGGTTATAAATATGGTGTTTTCTTGTTCCAGGTTCCAGGTTTGGGTTGATAAACCTAAAGGTAATGTTGTTCTATTATGTGTATAAGTTCAGGTTTGAAATTTGTCCCAAGACAGTGGTTCCTGTAAGAATATCTACCAATACCATTTTCATAGAGTCCAAGGATAACTATTGGGTGGCTATGAAACTGAGAAATTAATAGCAGCACAATATTGGTTACGACCTTATTTTGT